>NC_084945.1:16973241-17150741 GCF_949316205.1 Platichthys flesus | reverse complement strand
AGTTGGCACATCATTGGCAGCGCAGCGTGAAATTCCGCCTCGTTTGGTTTTACGGCGGCGAGCGAGTGTGATAGTGGCAGGGTGTGAAAAGGGGAGCAGGTAGTGGCCCTTATTAGGCCCCTAATCAACACGCGAATTAGGCTGTGAAGTTTATTGGGAGGCCTCCTCTAATGGCCCTCTGCTGTGGGAGGGAGGCCTCCAGGCCCTGCAGCTGTTGACTCTCTCTCTGTGTCTCTGTCTCTCCTCAGGGGACGTTTTCACTGATCATTGAAGCCCTGCACACTGACTCCCTGGACGACCTGGCAACAGGTGGGTGGCAGCCAGAGAAGGCAGCACTGTAACTCAAAGACAGTGCCAGAAGGCTGATATTGGCCTGGGTTCTCTCAGTAGCATGTTTTTTTCACATAGTGCTCAGTCATTTGTGATAAGTAGGACACAGTCTGATAAATGTAGTAGGTTTTGTTTTTATTTTAGGCCTATTATGCTTTAGAGACACTTATATGCTTACAATTTCTACATGCAGATCTTCCTTTAGAAACAAATGCTGTGTTAGATTATCTAGATTGTCTGCTTAGTTGTGCTATCTCCTGATAGGACTAATAGCTATACATATTAAAGCATAATCTAGATGATATTTCTGACTGAACATCTGTGAAATGCTAAAAAAACCTGAAGTAAATATCCACTTAGTGAATAAAACCTGCTTATGTTACAACTTACTTGATTTTCTAATGTAGATCAGTGGGTCATGATGATAAGTAAAGTATATTAAACACAGCCTCTATGTTTTAAAGCACCAGGTTTCTTTGACATCACACATGCAAGGCAAAGGCCACCCATAGTTTTAGCAGGTGTTTGTTGTGATTTGTTCCAGTGGTGAGATATTTGCCGCTGTTATCTTTTATCTCCTGTGCTTATCACTGCACTAATGATGAGTAACTAGCAGCACAAGACAGGGGGAGTATGGGTGGTGAATATAGAACTGTAAAAACCCTGTGGATGCCAAAGTTTTAACTCTAATCAGTCAGGTTTTTTAATTTTTAATTAAATATAACTCATAACTTATCTAGCAGTAACAAGATATGATCAATAACAGGCCGCACGCTTCTATTCTGCAGACAACCCAGAGCATCTGATCAGCAGGGTCACCACCCAGCGTCATCTCACCGTGGGAGATGAGTGGTTCAAGGACATACAGACATCCGGCGGGACGGAGCTACGTTACTCTTATCGCTTCCTGTGTGACGAGCACTACTACGGCGACGGTTGTTCCGTCTTCTGTCGGCCCCGAGACGATGCCTTTGGCCACTTCACCTGTGGCGAGCGTGGGGAGATCATATGCAACTCTGGCTGGAAGGGTCATTACTGCACTGAACGTAAGTGGATTAGATTTATTAATCCAGAAGTATGTCTTTCACGGGGTTTGTGCAACATGTTGAGAGGAAACAGTTGAGGTGATTTTTGAATTCACTAACAGATGCTAGTGGGACAGATGAGCTTCAGGAGCAGCACAGTGATTAGCACTCAATGTTGATGTTTACATAAAGCGTCTGATCCCACAATGCTTCCTCAGTACATAAGGAATAATTATTAATTTTGACTTAAACTGGATGATGAGGTTAGAAAAAACATTTCACCATCAAAACTGTAAAGAGCCCTAAGTCGACAGTGATGAGGTAAAAACTTTGAGTGTTTTTTAATTTCTACAAAGTTTCTTAAGCTACTTTTCAAAGTTCATTTCCCCCAACAGTCCCTTGCCGATCGTTATTGTTTAGGGACTTTTTCCACCTCCTAATGCGGGGCCCGTGTGCAACAGGCGTCAGTTAGTTATCCCATAGCACCAGAGGCCTCCATTCTAATGAGCCGCACTGGCTCCTCAGTAATTCACACGCCGCGTGCCTTCCATTAGACCACTGCGGCCTCCTTTGCCCCAAACCTCCTCCCCGATTGGCCAAGTGGGGGTCCTGCATTGTTGTGGCCCGGGCTGTTGATTGGCCAAGCAGGGTTGTGTATTGTTGTGGAGGGGGCAGCTGCTCAGTGAGAGGAGACAATGGAGCAGCTGTCTGGTGGTTAGCTCCACACAGACCAGCTGGCCCTGGGGGGGAGGAGGAGGAGTGTGAGGAGAGACGGGAGGAGCAGAGGAGGGGAAGGAGAGCAAGAGGAGTGGAGAAGAAGAGAGGGGATAGGTGAATGGAAGAGGAAGAGAGGAGGATCAGAAGGAGGAGGGATGGTAGGGTGGGGTGAGATGGGGGTGGCAAGGGTGAGAAAAGGGACTTCTGACCCACAGTCAAGGGGAGAAAGGAAGCTTTGTGTGCAACGCTTTTGTGTTGGAGAGCAACCATGTTAAATAAGGGGCTTGTTGGCTGGTTCCCCACTTTGGTGACCAAAAGCTCTCGAAGCCCCCTCAAAGGATGTTATAACTGTGGGGCAATGTTTTATATACGTTTTTCAAAATTTTAGAAACCAAAGCGTGAGAGTCTGCAATCAGATGTGACCCGATGACCCAGATTTTCCTCAATATTTTTTACTCTTCCAGCTGTAAAGTGACGCGAACCACCAAACAAGTTTTCATAAGCATGTTGCAGTGTAGCAGTAGACAGACAGGGCATGTGAACATACTGGATCAAACAGATCAAAAGGTCTGGGCCACAACCAGACAGGTACCAGTTTGAAACTTCTATGGAGGGCAAACATATTTCCCATAATTCACTTGTCATCTTTTCTCTCCCCTCTGCAGCAATCTGCCTTCCCGGCTGTGATGAAGAACATGGCTTCTGTGAAAAACCAGGAGAGTGCAAGTAAGTACAGAAACCCTGGATATAGTATTTTTTCCCACCTGATTTAAATGTAACATAATGTATATCATAATTATCCTTGCTTCTGTTATGAGCAATACTGACTGAATGTTGTGTGTTAACAGGTGTCGTGTGGGCTTCAGTGGACGTTACTGTGATGACTGTATCCGTTACCCAGGCTGCCTCCATGGCACCTGCCAACAACCCTGGCAATGTAACTGCCAGGAGGGATGGGGCGGGCTCTTCTGCAACCAGGGTGAGTTCACTGAAAAATTAACCATTCTGTTAAAATCCCTCCATTTTTTCCCCTTCAAATTTACAATGTGCTGTGCATTAATGTTGTTTATTGTTGATGATTCCAGATCTGAACTACTGTACGCACCATAAGCCCTGCCTTAATGGAGCCACCTGTACCAACACTGGCCAGGGCAGCTACACTTGCTCCTGTCCACCTGGATTCTCGGGCGCCAGCTGTGAGGTCCAGATTAATGAATGTTCTGGAAACCCCTGTCGCAATGGAGGCAGCTGCACTGTGAGTATCACGAGAGGAAGACAACAAAATATATATATATATATATATATATATATTCTGGCAACAAGCCTTAATGTAACCACTGTTTATATTCTTACCAATAGGATAACGACAATGGCTACAAGTGCACCTGTCCGCCTGGTTTCTACGGCAACAACTGTGAGTTGAGTGCCAGTACCTGTGCAGATGGGCCTTGCTTCAATGGCGGACATTGTGTCAACAACCCTGAAGGGGGCTACTTCTGTCAATGCCCGTTGGGACAAGCCGGCTTCAACTGCGAGAAGAAAATTGACCACTGCTCCTCCAACCCTTGTTTGAATGGTAATTTTTCTTCTATGTTTTTACATCAACTATAAATAACCTACGATTAAACCTACACCAGGAACTAAATGTTTTGGGACTAACATTCAGTCTTTGTCTCAATCCCTGTCCCCTCTGCAGGTGCAGAATGTGTGGATCTGGTGAACTCCTACCACTGTCAGTGTCCTGAGGGATTTTCTGGCCCTAACTGCGAGGACAGCGGCAGCATCTCTGGACACTGTCTATCCTTCCCCTGTCAGAACGGTGGGACGTGTCAAGAGGGAGTGAACGGCTACACCTGTACCTGCCCTCCAGGTATGGCAGCTTCAAACAGATCTCTCTTGATGGATTATGTTGATTTACTTTGTCTTTTTTATACAGTTATAGATTAGTTTTAGTGTTCTAGACTGATAATCTCTGATTTCTTCCACAGGCTATACTGGCAAAAACTGCAGCTCCCCCCTCTCCCGCTGCTCTCACAACCCCTGCCACAATGGAGCTACCTGCCACGAGCGTGGCGGGCGTTATGTGTGTGCTTGTGTGCCCGGCTATGGTGGTCACAACTGCCAGTTCCTCTTACCAGAGGTTCCTAAAGGTGAGCCGGTGATGGACGGACCGGATCGGCGGTATTCTTCACCGGAAAAAGGAAATGTTGAAGATGAGGAGAATGACGATAGCGGATTCCCATGGACGGCTGTGTGTGCCGGTGTCTTCCTCGTTCTGGTGATCCTGATTGGCTGCTCAGTGATGGTTGTCTACGTTCGTGTCAAATTGCAAGATCGGCCAAGTCACCACAGTGACAGTGTCCACAGTGACAGCCACGAGACCATGAACAACCTGACGACCACCAACAATTGTCTCCGCACTGACAAGGAAGTGGGTGCTTTGATGACGGCGTCCATTAAAAACACCAACAAGAAGGTGGATTACCGTTCGGACATTGCTGGGTCGCTGGGTGGTCTGAGTGGAATCAGCGGGATGAATGGATCAGAGAAGAACGGCCTTAAGACTCGCTATACCAGTGTGGAGTACAACCTGGTGCATGAGGTCCGGCAGGAGGAGCTGCTGCTGTGTAAAGATGAGGAGCACAGTGAGCCAGAGGTCAACTGTGAAATGTTGGATGAGTTTGACTCAGAGGAAAGATACAGGAAGAGACAGAAGAGGTACGTTATTTTCACAAATATACACCTAAATAGGTAAATTCTTTTGAAGCTTAGAATCATGCATTCCTCAAACTAAGCTTGTTAAAAATTTGAGTATTAAAATGAATATCGTCTATTCAATGTCTTTAGCATTTGTTGTTTGGAGGGTGGCATCTTTGAATCTGTTTGTTAACTGTTATCGTTCCTTTCCCACAGCGAGGCATCAGAAAAGAAATACGATGAAGAGTCACCAAGTTGCAACGAAGCAAATTATCAGTCCTCGAGTGAACTGAACTATCATGCAGCAAGTGATCTTAAATATCAGTCAACCAGTGATGTCAAATACCAGTCAACCAGTGACGTCAAGTACCCATCAACCATTGACGTCAAGTACCGATCAACCAGTGACGTCAAGTACCCATCAACCAGTGACGTCAAGTACCCATCAACCAGTGATGTCAAGTACCCATCAACCAGTGACGTCAAGTACCCATCAACCAGTGATGTCAAGTACCCATCAACCAGTGACGTCAAGTACCCATCAACCAGTGACGTCAAATACCAGTCAACCACTGATGTCAAGTACCCTGCAACCAGTGACGTCATGTACCCATCAACCAGTGATGCTGAATACCACTGTCCCAGTGACAGCAGATACCAGTGTACCACTGACACCAAATACCAGTCTGTTTACGTCATGTCGGACCAAAAGGATGAATGTATCATCGCTACAGAGGTGAGGACACAGAAATATATTTATCCTCCTGGCAATTGTATGATATGAATGTAATCCCCCTCAACACGGCCTGTAGAAAGAAACAAGACATTGATGGGTTTTTTTTCTATATTACAGGTATGATACCGGACCAGTTTCCTCTGGTTGTGGTTGATCCACACACTCACCAGCCCTGAGCAGTACAGCTCATCTTGTCTCTGGGAGGTTCTACTCCTGCTGTTTGCTGCTGTTCCCTGGGATTTTTCCGGAGGACTATTGAGCCACGGTGCTGCTATGCCAGCAGTGTATTCATCAAGGCCTAAGTACTTTAGTGCTACGTGTGAATCCAAGACAATTTTGACCCTTGATGGATGCTGACAGAGTACTATGGACAGAGTACCAAAAGACAGTGCTAGCAGTTGTACAAACTTTGTACAGAAACCGTTCTGAACATGTAATCATGCAGTTTGAATGATAACTGCTGGAGAACTGATGAAGAGCACGTTTGAAGTCTTGTTGCAGTACTGGATGATTTACTGCTCGTACCAAGATGAACTCCTCTCCGCTGGTCAACAGCGAAGTATTGATTTGGATGTTGACCAATAATATTGTAGTACTGTGGAGTACTGATTGAACAGTTTAGTACCTTTGGAGTACTCAGAACTTTTGAAGTACTGTTGTAGTACTGTTATGTGTTGTGGTTTTACAATTCAGTGTAAAAGCTGTCGTGGATATTGAACAGTTCCGGTTCTGTGCAGTGCTGCAGAGTTGAGGGTGGAGTTATAGCAACATTAGAAGTTTTCAAATTGTAGCTGCTAAGAATTCATAAAAAAAATGTAATTGGAATTAAAACATTTTTAAAACAGTAACTCCAGCTTTACATCTTTAACTCTGTAGCACTGACAGAGACGATGTTGGCTGAGCTGGTTCTCAGCAGAAATAAGCGAACTGAAGATTCCAGTAGTGACTGCAGATCGATCCAACATGGATCCTGTTGGGCCATACTGGCCTCTGACCCCTGAAGGTTTTAATACACAGGGCAATGTTTCGGGCAGAGTGACTCAGGAAACACTTTCAGTATTGGAGGACAAACAAAGAGAAATAAATCAGGCAAAACAAATACAAATTCATTATGAATTAATTTGTTATTTCTGTTCTGCTACAAAAAATCCTGGATAAAGTGAAATTATTGTTTCACTGTTAAAAATGTAATAATTTTTCATAATTGTCCCGACCTCTGATGATGCTGTCCTGATTCCAAGTGAGCTATGATGGACTAGTCTTAACTGCCAAGACCTCATTGCACTATGGAGGTGTGTGTGTATGAGTGTGTGTACAGAGGAGGTGATGTCATTTGTGTGGTGTCAGGTGTGTGCACTGCCCAATCCCGCTCCCCTCACCCCCAGTCTTCCACTATTAGCCAATTGAAGGACACCATCACCCTGCCTGCCATTGGTTAGGATCAATTGTTTTATTTTATTTGTTATCTAAAGAAAGGCGTATTCTTTTAATTTAATAATGTAATTATTTCATGTTTCATTTTGTTGTGATGTTTTTTGTTAAATCTCTTATAATTTAAGTTGGACAGTTTTTATTTGGCAGATAATGTATGTATGTAAGTTTGTATGTATGCATGTATGTGTTAGGCACTTGAGACCACTGTGACTGTGTTGTATTTAAGATAAAAGTCGTATGTACAGAGCCTGTCATTTTTATTACTGGAAAACAACGCAATATTTTTCCAAAATAAAAGAGGAATGAAATATAGAACATCTGCTGTTGACTGTTTAAATATCATCATATTTTAATTATCATCTCATGCACATTAGAAGTAGACAAATCATGAAAATTAAGTTTTTACAATTTCTGTGCAGTGGCTTTATCTCACAGTAATGGGAGTTTTAGTAGCAAGCACCACAACATAACAATTTGTAGTTTACAGGTTGTTACTGGAGTTGATTTATTGGATGTAGAGGATAGATGAATGGATGTTGAGGTAGTGGTGTAAGTGCGGGGAGAGTGTACTGATGACTGGGTGGAGGGAAATTAAGTTTGTGGGTTCCATCTCAGGATCATTGCATCCGAGCTGTTTACGGCCCCCCAGTAGGCCCCTACAATGCAGAGAGAGATGTTCACCCAACTGAATAAGAAGGGATGAGGGAGAAGATGATAAAGGGATGTTGATAGGGATGAAGTAAGGGTTAATGGATGAATGGAAGGGAAGGGATGGGTTGACTGGGTATAGATCACAGTGTGATGGGTTGACTGGGTATAGGTCAAAGTGTGATGGGTTGACTGGGTATAGATCAGAGTGTGATGGGTTGATCAGGTTTAGATCAGAGTGTGATGGGTCGATCAAGTATAGATCAGAGTGTGATGGGTCGATCAAGTATAGATCAAAGCGTGATGGGTTGATCAGGTATAGATCAAAGCGTGATGGTTGATCAGGTACATAGATCAAAGCATGATGGGTTGATCTGGTATAGATCAAAGCGTGATGGGTTGATCAGGTATAGATCAACGCGTGATGGGTTGATCAGGTACATAGATCAAAGCGTGATGGGTTGATCAGGTATAGATCATAGTGTGATGGATTGATCAGGTATAGATCAAAGCATGATCGGTTGATCAGGTATAGATCAAAGCTTGATGGGTTGATCAGGTATAGATCAAAGCGTGATGGGTTGATCAGGTATAGATCATAGTGTGATGGGTCGATCAGGTATGTTGATGGGGATAAGAGGTGGGGTTGAGGCCTGAATTTGCTTCTGAACCTAAGTTAACAAGCTAACTTCATTTATATGAATAACAGAGCGAGGTTTGCATCATCATGCATCATCTCAAAAGATGGCTCGGCAAAATAATATCTATACGGTCATTTTTACATTTGCAGTTCCTCTAAAAGGCAATTTAACAATCCAGGCTGAGCAATTTGTTGTTGAAAAGTGAGTGTTGGTATTTGCATATGTGCATGCATGTGTGTGAGAGTGTGTGTGTGTCTGTGTGTGTATGTAAGTTGTCTGACACAGCAGAAGACTGTCTCCTTGTGGAACCACTAAATGAGACAAAGACACACCCCATAATCATAGACTGCTTAGCTAGCCTGCTCTGAGGCCATAGCCATCTCTTTGTGTGTGTTTGAGTGAGAGAAAGAGAGAGAGAGAGTGAGAGAGAGAGTGAGAGAGAGGCAGAGAGAGAGAGAGAGAGAGAGAGAGAGAGAGATATGCAAGGTTACATACAAGTGTATTACTGTGTCTTGTTTGACATCTTGTATATTCCTCTCTCTCTCTCTTTCACTCTCCCTCTCTCTTTCTCTATCCTTTATGTGTGTGTGTGTGTTTGTGTGATCTTCTTTTACGCAGAGGGGTATTTATAGCTAGAGAGAGAAACCACCAGTCTGGATTTAGTCCCGGTTGCCCCTGCCTGACTACTCTGTGTGTGTGTATGTGTGTGTTTCTGCGTGTGTGCATGCGTGCGTGTCTGTGTGTCTGTGTCATTTAGTGACCACTGGGAGTGTAGAAATAGTCATCAAAGAAACTCATCTGGTTCACAGTTTCTATAAACACACCCAAGATGGTGAGATTGAATGACTGATGATAAGAAATTAACGACAATTACAGAGGAAAAAGTACATTAAGTGTCAACATTGAGCACAGTAGCAAACGCACTCACACACACACACACACACACAGGTCATGGCTAAACAGACTGAAGTTTGTCACATGATCAGAGGGGAAAGAGAATGAAATGAAGTGAAGATCATATATTCATTGTGAGTACATTGTGAGATGGGGCCTTTATTTTTTTACATATTATCCAATTTTCTAACGAAAAATTAATGAGCAAATCATTCATATTAATTGGAGTGATATCTATTAGTGTGTGGAGTCTTGTACAGCTTGACTGAATTCAAGGAGGCTTGAAGTACGGGCTGTGTCGGTGGTATCACCGACACAGCCCGTCATCAAGTGGTCTACTGCCACTTGATGCACACTGTGTCAATGAGGTCTCCTCCACATTTCAATGCCTTCACAGAGCAACAGATCGTAGCCGTGACCTGCCCGTTGGTTGGACACACAGGCACAGTTGCCCTTTCAACGACTGCAACTGTGACTGCTCAGAAACGATTTGTTTGTATTACGCAAGCAGCGGGCAGTTGTTAGCGCATACCATGCTAAGCTTTTTAACTTAACTTTTTTCAGGGCCACAATAGCTTTTCGCTGAGTTGGAAAATCACAGGAGACAGGCTTAAAGCTGGTCTTTTGTTGTTGTTAGGCTGTCCTCCGACCACTGAACAGTCGCTCACTCTCGCATCCTCCCTCTCGGCATCTCTCTGGTGTCAATAGTCAGACAAAGCCCTGGTCACTGGCTGCCATATGCTGCCCTGTTGCACATAAGGAACAGCACTCTTTGAACTTCTGAGGGGGGAATCAAACCTTCTTCATGGTAAACTATACAGGGGAGTGTCCATGATCAGCTTCACTCTAGTATTCAACATTTTGTTTCCATGTTGTTCACTTTTTAAGTTTTGCACCATCACTGTTTACTAATGATACAGGTTTAGGATGATGATTATAGGGTCACAAATACAAATAAAAACTAGAATGGCAGCCAGCAGATTGCATAACTCCACCCATAATCCGCTTAAATTCCATTAAGCTGCCTTAAATTTCACTTATAGATATCAATCTTTTAAATACGGCTGATTTAAAACCCCATTCCATAAATTATGCTCTGAAAAAGGAAGAAAATTTAGAAAAACGTCCCTATCTCGAAATCTTACAAAATAATTCTTTCATCTTGCCCGTGATCTAGATCGGCACCCAAATCTAAGAATATATGTTGAATATAATGATGATATATTGTCTCTTTCACGCTCGCCCTCTCTGCTCACACACATTTTATTCTGACAGGGAGTGGGCAGGACCATATCTAATCCAGAGAACAGGCTGTTTAAGTGTGTCTCTGCTATAATCTGATTAATCTGTCCATTCACACCCTCCTCTTACTGATCTGTTTGAATGTATGTGTGAGTGTCAGCGTGATCATGTGCGTGAGCATGGATGTCAGTGTCCGTGTGTGTGTCTGTGTGTGTGCGTTTATGAAAGAGGCTGCTTGGAAAAGGAGAACAAGAGGGTAAGAAAGGAGCTCACACTTGGCCACTGACCCTTGTATTGTCTATACTATGGTCACCTGTCACACACACACTCACACACACACACATGCACACACATTCTTCTTTCCTATAGTTGTGAGGACTCTAAATCTAAACTAATCCTAACCCTAAAACAAGTCTTAACGCTCAAAAGGCCAATTGAAGTTGTGCGGAGGGGCCAAAATGTTCATAAATTGCTCAAAATTGGACCTCAAATCTATAGAAAATCTTATACATACACACACAAACTCATGGAGATGTATCCAACTCAAAAAACTAACCTCTGCTTGCCAAACAATAACCTTTACCTTTTTTAAGATTATTAAGATTAAGAATTAATTAAGAATTAAGATGCATTTATTAGTCCCAAACACATGCACAGACATGCAAAAGCACACTCATGCAGGTAGGGAAATGTAATCTCTGCTTTTGACCCATCTGGTGCAGGACACACAGAGCAGTGACCAACCATGTACGGTGCTCTGGGAGCAGGGTAGGGAGACTCTTGGATTTTTGGACAGATCAATCCAGGTTTGTCTTTTTGTTGTCTCTCCGTGGAGTCGAACCAGAGACGAACCAGAGACCTTCTCTGCCCATAGTCCAAGTTTCTGCCACTAGACCGTCGCCTCTCCCATCATTATGATGAACACTGATTTTTTTGGGACACAGATGTGGGATTTTAACAAAACTGTATTGAATTGAATCAAAACAAATTTAAACCCACTGCATGCTTCAAACTAAATCAAGACATTTTCCACATTTTCCTGCACCAGTGAAGTAGGGTCAAGGATGACACCATTTTCTCGGGATTAAAGTTAAAACAATGTTTTCCTATAAGACTGAGGAAATAGGGACAACTTTGTAAACCACATGTTGACATGTAGATCAAGGACTCTGGTTTGAGCCTAACTGGGGACCTCTCCTGTAATTTTTTTTCACTTCACTACCATTTTTTCCCCAGTTCCGGACACTGTTGCATCTGGACCCACAGCAGTTGCATAATTAAAGTGGCAAGATTCACACTGGGGAAGAGTCGTCATCAGCCGCGGAGACGACTCAGCAGCTAATGCTAAAAATGTCAAGTCAGTTTTGTTCACATTGCCTGGGTTACCTATTTAATCTTTACAGGTACCTGTAATCACTCAAATCATCAGGTCCAAGTCATGATCATCATCTGATACAACACACCTTGCTAAAGAGAAACAAGTTCTATGTGTGATATATGTTTGCACTAATTTAATATAATCTGCAAAGGATGTTATTAATGTCTCCTTGGTCACCTTGGTTCTTTTTATGTTTTCTGGCAGCTGGCCAACTATGAAGAAACTCACAGTCACCCACTGAAAGTATCTCTCAGCCAGTGCCTCCAGTCTGACATATTGGAAAAAGTAAGATTTAATTGCCAAAACTATAGTGGCACTGTATTTTCTATATTCTTTCTGATGCTGGAAATCATACATTTCATTAAAAATAATAATATTTTAGTTGGTTTAAAAGATACATAGTCCAGCTTTAACTTTATTTGTCTGACCAAATAAGCAACAGCATATTGATTAAGACATGTAACACAATCAAAAGCACAACTGCATTTGAGCTCTCTTTACTTATCTGCCCCCTTTTTACTGTGGGAAACTTGATTCAGAACATCTAGACTGGTTCTACTGTTTCTGAATAAATAATTTAAATTAAGTTTTATCATCTGATGTTTAAACTGAATTTAAATTGACAATTTGACAACTCATTATGTAAAGTTCCACAAAAAATAAGTCGCTTGTGTGGTTATAGATGATACATTTGAAGCCTTTATTGTCTCACTTCTTGTTGATTTTCATTCAAAACAAAACAAACAGCATCATAACAGAGACTCACTGACTTGATTCTCTCCACTCTGTCCTTTATTAGCATTTCAATTTGTCAGTGGGACTAATACCCACACGCACAAACAGGTCATTAGTGACGAGTGATTTTTTTTGGGGCTGAATCTTGTGGGAAAACACAGGTTTCTCTCTCAGCCATCCTCCATTGTTGAGTTTGAACAAACGACGTGACCACAGCAGCCCGAGTCGCACAATGACAGACAGCTTATTCAGCTACTTCATCTGTCGCAGCTCCCCAGGGACCTGGCTCAGATCTTTTCCCAGTGCTCCATCTCTCTCTTTCACTTACTCCTTCTCGCCCCTCTGGCTTTTCTCTCTCTTTGATTGTCCCTCTTTTCTGACTCAGTTAATATGAAAAACATGACTCTATCAATTTTTTTTGCCATTTCTATGGATATTGCACACATACTGGCTGATTGAATCCCCACTTCGGGGGATGGCGTTTCCAAGTCAAAGGTGTTAAAGCAAGCCATATTTCTCATTCCTCATCGAGAGCATTGTTTTTGTTTTTATTTAGCTTTTTGTCATTTCTCCCTGGGGGTTATAGCACTTGCAAAGAGAGCCATTCCTTCAGAGACACCAGCTCCCATCGATGCCTTCTGGTCATTACTGGTGCATGGTGGGAACAGCTTGGTGAGGACAATGATTGGCTAGAACAATGAAGCTGGGGGGCTAACACAAAGGACACGCCCACCACACGATGGGAAAGAGCTGCGGAGGAAGCAGATGTTGCTACAGAGGACAAGCGGGAGGGGAGAGTGAAAGAGAGAGAGAGAGTGACACAGAGAGTGACACAGAGATGGCAGATGTCTCTCTCTCCGTCTCTCTCTCTCTGCCTCTCTCTCTATCTTGATGTGTACTAAACTCTTTACCATCAGGTGAGAAGAGAAGACAGTTTTAACTGCTTCTGCTGCGCTGTTCGATAGGTTGTAGTCCAGATTACAGCAGCTTTGTCAAACCTTCTCATTCATCTACTGGTGTCGAGTCTCTGTTGAAGTCGTGTGTGATGTTTCTCAAACCAAAGATCTGAATCACGTAGTATCTTCTGATCCTCCCAGATTTCTTCTCAACCCTCCCTCCTTTTGATTTCCCATGTCCCATTTCCTGTCCCAACCATGTTAACATGTCATATATTGCAAACAGGTGATAAGTTACAATACAGGAAAAGCCTGAAGCAATAAAGGAGAAACATAAGAAGTAATGCTTCGTTCCAAAGCACAAGGTGTTGAGTTTGAAAATGAAGGGTGTGTTAGACAGTCCACTTTAGAAGAATGGTGATCATCGCATGAGTATTTCAAACCAGCAGACTCACAGAGGTGCAGATTCTTCAGTTGCCTAAGCCCCCCGGCCTAATGTTTATATTGTTTATCAACTTTATTTTGTTACCTTACTGCATGAATTCTGTAGCTGCTTGTTTCAACATTAACCAAACTTTCCGGTTCTGTGTGATAGAACAATGGACCCTGCAGAATGTCAGTGAATTGGTGAGCATTAGTAGATGTTTTCCTCTGAAGTTAAGCCTTATGATTTCTCACTTGAAATGGCTCTGCAGCAGTCAGTGAGCTTCCTCTGTGAGTGGAGCAGAAGTCTTCTAGAGCAACGCTTTTTTAATGACGACTCGGCGAGACAGATGTGAGAAGCTGTGATCAAGCATAATGCAAATTATGAGTCTTTTAAAGTGACTTGACAGTAAAGAGCAGCGGAGGAAACTCATATCTAGTCTTGCTACACAAAGTCAGACTTTTTGTTTTTATTAAATAGATTCATTCATGTGGTTATTTTATTTTGCTGTGCATCCTCTTGTATAACATTATGAATGACGACCTGGCCTTGATTTAAACTGGCCTAATTAATTCCAATTTCATTTAGTTTCCAATGCTGTTAAATGGGTTATATGGGTTATATATATATATATATCACCTTATAGTTCACTCATCAGGTGAGTTTAAATGGATCTGTTAAAATTACCTCATAAATTACTTTGCATATTTTAAAGATGTTTCGTTTCTCACTTTTTTCTCACCAATGTTTTCATTTTAACTCTTAAGTGCCCTCTTCATTTATCCCACTAATCTTATTCTTATGTTATTCTGTAATGCACTAAATCTACACTTTGTAATTGAATTCAGGGGCAGAGTAAATTTGTTCTTCCCCACATGGAGGCAATTAGGGATCAACCCCACACCATTTACATTTATACAAGGTTGTCAGTTCATGGGAATACACTCCTCTCTTCAATATGCCCATTCATGAGGGCCAGACAAATTAGACTGCAATTTCACACAATAAAAATACTGATTCACCCCATGAAGATAAAAAAAAGTGAACAGCTGATGGTAACAGATCTCCCTGTGTTCTCTGACGCTGCCACGAGAGAAGACTCATCACTTAAAATAAAAGAAAATAACAATTTAGACATCACCAGTCTGCCAGATTTGACAGACAATAAAAACTGGGATAGGACCAGGTCTGATCCACTGAGACAACAGGTGGGGTGTAGATCTTGTAAAGTGTGCTGTGGGATGTTGCTGTGGTTAGGCACTGTGTCTGTGTGTATGCTCTTTGTTTTCATCTGTGTGGCGTGGATGTGTGGGAATGGACCTCGGTCTGACTTGTTGATTAATGGCCAGTGTGTGTATGTGTGAAACCGCTCCCGGTCCTGTTTCCATGCTAATGAGTACCAGCAGATGGGAGAGAGGAGGCAGGAGCAACAATGAACAAACACACCAGCAGCCACACAACTTAAGAAGACCTAACTCAACCTCCTGTATTGGATGTATTTATTCACAAACGGATACCCGTGTGTTGGATCATGTAAACATATTATGATCATGGCATGTTAGGATAAGACGAGACAAGACAAGAGAAGATAAGATAAGATAATATGTAAAATTATGAAATAGAATAACAAATGATATATCAATATGTATATAGTATACACCTTTAACTGTATACAGTACTTCATGGGTACAGGCAGGAACTTGAGTAAAGTGGCACCAGATGATTGCATGAGGATGAATCGTGTATCTTTGCATTATGTATAAAATGGTTTATAAAGGGATTCCAGTGCTCTGAGACTGGAAGTCAGGGAGGGCATACACACACAGGAACATTTCAATGTTGATTGTCCTTAAGAAAATCTGTTAAACATTTAATCATTCTCCTGTCTTGGTTTGTACAGACTGTTCAACTTGATAAACAAAGTTAATTACCTCATTAAATTAAATGCTTTTCTTTCCTGCATGTAACATACAATAGTTTGGCCCAGTCCCAAATTCACACAACATTTCTCCTCCAAGGTTTGGTGTTGTTTGGATTAATAGTTATCTAATAAAAAATTAAAGCAAAAAAGTTAGAAAAGAAAGAAAGTAGATGTTATTAAAACAGTATTTAAATGTCATATTTAAAGGTAACCAAATAATTATTAATAACTACATTTGCTTGTGTTTAGTGGTTATAATCTATTTATTTGTACAAATCAGTGTATGATGTGGACGACTTTCTTGTCTACACCTCTGTTCAACAATGTGCGTCCTGGTTTTTTCCTTGCTTTTCCTATTTTGTTATTGATCTAAATATGGTTATTTAAAACATATCAGATATGAAATTATATCAGAAGCAATTCTTTATATGTTAAAACGTGTCTGAAGGGGATTTTTACTAAAATTTACATTGAAAGAGCTAAATATGTACACAATTTATTCTGCCTCTGTGTGGATAGAGCTGAGATATGATGGTGAAGAGAAGTGGGAGAGAAGGATTGAGAGCAGCATAGATTCATTTATTCATAATTCATGTTTCGAATGTGTGTGTATGTAAGCTTGTGTATATGATAATGTGTGTGTTTGTGTGTTTGTGTTTGTGTGTGTGTGTGTATGTGTGTGTGTGTGTGTGACTTCCAGCCATGAGTAGCAGTCTAACCTTTAGACAATTCCCCCCATAAATCTAGATAATGCTGTCACTGATTGGATACAAGACTCTATGTGTCTGTGTTTATGTGTCTGTGTGTATGTGTATGTTTTTGTGTGTGTGTGTGTGTATTTGGGGAGTTCCTGTGTATCCTACATGCTTGCAAAGTTTCTGTAATACAACAGAAAACCGTGTCTCTGTCCTTGAGAACTTTGATTTCCTCACTTTTTCTCCCTACTCATTTTTAACAATCTCAGTGTCTTTTCAAACCTCATATTTGTCTAACTAAAAAACAACATAAAAAACTGCCATGAACTATGGGCCTCTGCAGTATTATTCTACAAATACAATGATATGATGCTTGCCATAAAAAAAGCCTCCATTACTAAGTCCAAGTCAACTTGTTGCCATTTAAAACTGTCTCAGCGTTAACCTACATATAGCAGAATAAAAACAAGCTCATTATGAATGACCGGGAGAAACACATGAGTTACAGTAGAGGACTGCTGACAAGAGGAACCTCTGCCAACACACACACTAATGACCCTGAGTCAAAAGAAAACACACTCACAAAGTGAGCTACAAGCTAAACAAGTCATGACTCATAAAGTGCATGTTCTGTGTGTGTGTGTGTGTGTATGTGTGTGTGTGTGTGTGTATGTGCGTGTGTGTGTGTGTGTGTGTGTGTGTGCTTGAGTGTGTGTGGGTGAGATAGAGAAAGTCCTGAAGAATTCTGTTCTAGTAGCTCTGAACAGGAAATGGATTCCCAGAGACAGGAAGTAACTTCGTGGAGAGAGGAAGCGTTTGCCAGCATCCGCCCTCTGTCTGCTGGATGGGGATGTGTGTGTGTGTGTGTGTGTGTGTGTGTGTGTGTGTGTGTGTGCGTGTGTGCATGGTGGCTTTCAATCAGAGAGTTTGTTTTAGGAAGAAGGGAGTGAGCAGCAGAGTGTGTTAGTGGGTGGGAGGAAGTTTCTAAATGAACAACACATCTCAACTGTTGTTATCAACAGGATAAACTAGTGAAGACTGAGTTTGCTGTTATGAATATTAGAAGATCTAATGCATTGTGTCGGTTGTTTGATTGATTGTTTGTTTGTTGTGATCGACAGGAGAAGATAATGCGTTCACAAGCCCGAAAACCTTAACCATTGACCATCAAATTCTAATGTGATCATATTCGAGTCCACGTGAACGTTTGTACCAAATTTGAAATAATTTGCTTGAGGTTTTCTTAAAATATCATGTTCATAAGAAAGGGATGGACGGACTTCCTGAAAATATAATACCTGCTGTCAATGGCTGTTGTCGGCACGGAGGCATAGCAAAGCTAAATAATTACTATAAGTGGACCTGACCTTTAACCCATCCAACACCTTCAAGAGGATTTGTCCGACTGTGAGTCACTGAACGACTTCACTAATCTTCTTGTAGCTGAATGGGAGCAAACTTTCCCTGCAACCACTTCAGAAACATCCTGGAAAGACTGAAACCAAGAGATAATTAAACTTAACAAGATTAAAATTAAGAAAAATGAGGAGAAATGAAGGTGCCTGTGTTGAGGCATGCTGTTGTGAGGGAGGAAACTTTATGTAGTGCGTGTGTGTGTGCGTGTGTGTGTGTGTGTGTGTGGAGATAGCTGGATGGACAGATGGTCCTTTGTGATTCCTGACACCTGCCAGCTGCTGCTCTGCTCCTCTTCACATCTTTTCCTCTTTTTCTCTCTTCTTTTCTCACCTCATCTATCCTTTTCTCTCTCCTCACCCACTCCTCCTTTCTCTGCTCTGTACCTCCTGCCCTTCCTTTCATTTTGTCTCTTTACATTTGGCCGTTATTCCCTGAAAGGATCAAAGAGTTGGAGCAGCAGGCGCTGGATTCAGATCATCTGAAGGTCAGAGAGGGCTGTCAGGTGGCCCAGGACAAATTCACATTTACACAGTTTCTTCATCATTGACATTGTTGAAAAAGTTTGCTTACATTAAATGAAGTCTGGAATTTAAAACTTCAGGTAAGGTTCCTAAATATTTTCTTATTAACATACAAAGTGGCCAGTGTAAATGGATGTAGCTGTACAATAGTGGTTCCAAAAAGTGAAGAGTGGGACAAAATGTAAGTTATAAGAGCTACAGCAGCTGATGGTGAGTAAACTGACCAGGAGGTTACAGGCTCAGATTCTTCCAATATGTGAACATACCACTGAAAAAGCTGCTTAGCAAAGCTAAATTTTTTAGGTTGGGTATATATTATTTTGCCTTTTGCCTTTATTTGACAGCGAGAGCGAAGGAGAGACAGGAAACAGGGTGAGAGAAATGGGAAATGACATGCAGGCCGGCGTAACCTGGGACCTGATGTCCCTCACCATTAAGCCTTCCCGTCACATGAGTAATAACGTATTTTACCCCCTTAATACTAAAGGCTGCTGCATCTGAAGGCAGAATCGTTACTCAGCATGCTATCGAGTACCAGTCAGGCAGGCCACTTCCACACTAATGTGCTTATTATCAGAAATGTTTTAAACACAACCGTTTTATCTGTTTTTATGTTCTGATTAAACTCTGTTTTCAACCACCAAAAACTCATTTTTTCTGGATGAACTTGAAAACTATGTCTGTTGCCTCATCGTGGTGAGGGGAAAAAAATAAGCAGTGCAAAAATGCTGAGGTTTGACGATCATGTGATCTTTGGATCCGTTTTTGGAGAATCATGACTAGCTGGCACGGTCATTTTTTTTTTTTATTCATGTTTGGTCTGTAAACAAGCAGCAATGCTACCAAAAGCCACAGAAAGCCGCTTGACTGGGATCACAAAGAGCTGCTGGCTGATGTGTCGTGCTGCACATGCCTAAATAACCCTCTTTGTGACTGGCAGGTCACAAAATTATGCATTTTAAATTAGAAGCAATCTTAACTGTGGCTTATTTGGAGTCAACAGAGTGAGTAGTTAGTAAGCAACAATAGACACAACAGTAAAGAGAAAAACCTGAAGCAACCGAAGGATAAAAAAACACATTTACAAAAAGTCAGATTAACAAGGATAACGGCAAAAAATCTGAGATTGATGAAAAGTGAGTTACGGATTGCATTTATAACTCATCTCAATAATGTCTCATGGTGAACCAGAACTGTGATGACTTTTAAATGGGATTAGGCATTATGTGTTTAGTGCTTTTTTCTAATGTGTATTCGTATACTGGTGTCTGTATTTGTTATTTGTACTGCCTCAGTCTTGTGTTCATATACTTCTCATGTAATTTTTTACACATTCTTTTGTCCCTCCTTAGGGACAACAGATGTAAATCAGCATTCTTGCAAACTCCGGCACATTAACATTTGGTATTTCACACTAATGTTCATGAATGTACTCTATCAAATAAATAAATCAACAAATAAATAACTAGATTGTCACTCAGTAGAGTGCAGCAGTCCAACAGTCAGTCCCCTCATGAAATCACATTTAAATTCACTATCCAGATTTCTATTTGGATCTTCACCAGATTGCATCAGTCCTCTAAACATGCTTGTTGTCAGAAACATGATTCTTAAAAAAATAACTTCATCTCACAATGTTAAATACAGTGGCTCTGCCCCCAGATCCAGATCCACACCAAATTGTATGGGTTCTTCCCTGACCAATACCACATCCTTCTACCAAGTTCCATGGTAATCCTTCCAGTAGTTTCTAATCTTGCTTACAAACTACAACCAAACAAACAGATAGTAGTGAAAACAGATGAGATTTGTCTGCACTTTTTCGACAGACGAAAACTGATCAGTAACACATTCAACAAAATGGCACAACAAAGAACACTTTAGTTGAGTTGTCAGTTGAGGTGGTGAGATATATTTCAGATAATGATACAGAAATATGATTTAGTTCCTGTTCTTCTTATACCTTGGTTCTGGCAACACAACATATTAACATCACATCAAGTGCAGACAAACGAAACAAACATTGACAATATATTGCTATTGTTTCCTGCAAAGACACAACATATTACTTCTTTATTACATAATGTTTTCAAACCCTCAGATACAAACTCACATCAGGGCAGCTAGAAACGTTTTGTAAGTGTGTTGTGTACTGCAGACAGACTGATATCAACTGACAAGAGGAAGTTCAAAATGTCAGGAGTCCACTTTGGGATTTCAGCAACAGAAAACAACAGGAGCTCTGGAGTGTGTTTTTTTTTTTTGCTGTTTGCTTCGATGTAGGTTCAAACCCCTCACAGCTGTTCAAGGTGAGGACATGTTCTCGCTTCCTAATTTGCTGGCGTCCCAGGGGTCTGCGGTGGGAAGAAATGTCAGAAAGGGAAAGGACAGTGTGCTGCTGCTGCTGTGTGCGTGTTGGTTTCCCTGCTGGGTAGCACGTGGGTTTAAAAAAGTCAGAGCAAATTCCAGCCTGAGAAAACAATCCTGTCTGTCTGCCCCACTGTCACTCTCACCTCCTCTCTGTCTCTGTGTGGGACAGTCAGTCGCTCAGGACAGCTGGCTGGCTCAGCGTGGATGTATATCTGCGTACTTGTGTATCTGGGTTCATGTGTGTGTGTTTCTCTCCCTCTCTCTTTGTGTGTGTGTGTGTCTGTGTGATCCTATGAGGTCACAGGTCAAGCTGTGTTTCACAGAGAGCCACGTTGTTCCCCTCCCAACAGGAAGGGAGGGCACTGTCCATATGCTGTCTTCACTCACACACACACACACACACACACACACACACACACACACACACACACACACACACACACACACACACACACACACACACGTATAGATTCACATGCTCACACACTATACTGGTTGGTCACAAATTCCAATAGGTACACATGTGAACTCACAACTACACAATTAGTATACTCAATAATCTACACTGACACATACATAGCCACTGATCCTCAGATGTAAACTTCAATTATTTTATAAACAAAAATAATACATAATAATACATTTGAGTTTACTAAATGCTTTGACAGCAAAGCAAAAGGCAAATAAAAGAGAAATAAATAAATCAGCATGAAACATTAGCAACACTAGACGAAATCATAATACTTTCTCTCTCTAATTTGGATCCACACTCAGTCCACATGAAGCCATATATAACTTTACACAGGAAATGAAAACTACTGGAAAATGATAATTAACTACTTATGTTTCAAACAAACTGTACAGCACAGTGTACCCACAGATACCATTTACCTTGAAGGGGATCAAAGTTGACCTAAGATCCAGATGTAGATCACCTCTGAGCAAACGTCATCTCCTGAGAAAGCCCTGAACAGTGGTTAATAGTTCTGGACGTGCTGTTTGATCAGAAGCAGTTTGATTTCATCTTCCTGAGGCTTCACGTCTGATCTGTGTTTCATTTAAACATAGAAGAAAACCTTCCTGCTGTCTGTGCTGCGATCCCTCATTTAAAATGTCAGTAGAGCACAGCTGTTGTCAGTGACCTGGATTTACAGATCATTTTGTCTCATGAATTTTGGATCATAAAGTAATGAACTGATTATTGATGTTTCAGCAGCACAGTGTTTTACTGCTGTGGCAAATTTGTACATTTCCATTATTAGTGATCTTGTCTTCTTATATCTATTTGACCAACAGTCCTGACATATAAATTAACATCAAGATAAATATATCTTTAGTGCTATAAAGCTCGGAAAATCCTACTCCAGCTTTTGTTTGTTTTATATTCTGCTTGATAATTGACTTTACTGATTGACTCCTATTGAAAATAGCTGCATATACATTTTTCTGTTGATCAAACAGTTATACTAACGGTGACTACTTTCAAAGCTAAATGGGAGAAATAGGAGGATATTTAGATATTTTCCTTTCATGATGGTGTTTTACTGTGGATACATCTTGGTTTCACGTGTCAATAGCAGTTTTAGATCAGCAGCTGAGTGTGGACGCAGCCTCAGTGCTAAAGCTGTTTAGGACAGTAGCGTGAAACTTTGAGACTCTGCTGTAAAACGAAAGACACTTTTCCTCCAGGACCTTCTGTCTCTACTTTGTCTCCCCTCCCATCAAATACAAACAAACTCGCTGTCACCCGATGGCTCTCTCTTCTTCTCCATTCGCATAATTCTATTTTTGCCCCTTGACAGCAAACATGCAGTCACAGTGTGTGCCCGCGTCATACAGCTGTGCTCCTAGTGTTTGAGAACGTCTTTTATTAGGCTAGAGACGATATCACACACACAAATTAGGAGGGCAGAGTTTATTTATTGTCTAGACCCACACTCAGGAGAGCTGTGTTCACGACGTCACACACGTATGAGGGTTTGAGCAGAAAGTGACAACACGTTGAGACTTTTCAAGGTGCCAAATATCTACAATGAAAGAAATCTCTCACCAGAGAAACTGCTGGTGTTCTGCTGTTCTGACTTTTGTGCTTGTGACATCAAATTACAAGCAGTTTACAAAGCTGTCCAATGCTGGTCCAGCCAAGAGTGAACAAGTTCCAAGGACAAACAGATCTTACACAAACACCATCTTTCTCTAGTAGAGATGGATTCGACTAGAAATGACACCAGTCATCATGGTTGTATATTGTACAGCGGGTATTACAAAGCACGTTTGCCTCTATTTATTTATTCTCCCACTATTTATTGTTTTACTTCTGTTCTCAATTTGCGGCAAAGTAATAAATGCAGACTGACAAAAAAGTGTCATGTTATAAAGCCTGCTTCATGTTTTATATTCAGACCTCACCATGTTAAAGTCTACTATTAAAAACAGCTCTGTCATGGAAACCACAGCAGTCCTTCAGGATTAGGTTTTTGAATAATAGTGCCAAGGCAGAAAGAAAACTAAAAAAAGGGATTGCATTGCCTCATTGTTCAAAGTGGAATAAATACTGTTTTTGTCGTTTTCGCTTATTGCAAACAACACATTCTGAAATGCACATCAATATGACGAGATTTCTAAATACTGTTGTTGGTATATATCGTTTGAAATTCTTGTTTTGAGCTTTTTGAAATCTTGATGTTTTCTGAATTTTTGTGTTCGTTAAGTGTTCCTGTCATCTCGAGGGGCGCTTATAAATAAAATGTATGATTATTAGAACGTTACAAAGACATTATTACAAGCAAAATCCAGCCGCAGCCTGTGAGATCAATTATTTCCCCCACTGAAGTCATTCTGGACTAATCACCACATTAAAACACACACAAACAGAAACAATGACTTGTTCTCACGCCTCTCCATCTGGACTGACCATTCCTCCAGTCTATCACAACAGGCAGGTGGCGCGCATGCACACACACACACAGACACACACACACAGGAATGTTAAAACAAATGTTGACTATTTACACAGGACCTGTTGTTGTTTATGTACTTTCTCTCCAATTGCAATTGTGGCTTTAAATCCAAGATCAATATGGATCACTTTTCCAGCTAGAGATCATCATGATGGCAGTTTCCACCTTAAATGATATCATAATGATCGCAGCTACTTCAGGCCCAGTAACATCACCTGGACCTAAGATTCCTCATTAGTTAAAGTATTTTGAGCAGCCTGATCATAGATCTGAACCTTCAAAAATGAAATGCATCATATTGCACTTGGCAGTATGATGACAAATATGTATTGTAAAAGGCAGAGTTGGCCAAAGTCTGACCCATGTCATGGTGAAACACATGTTCATTTTATAGTGTAAAAAGAAGTAACAGTTAGGATATATACAACATTTTCCATCCTAATGTTCGGTTTAACTACAATATGCATTTGCTGCCCCCTATTGGTTCATGTTCACTTTATGTATAGCACGCAGTAAGCTGAAAATGAACCATAAAGAACTTTCAATATTAGATATATTCTGATGAATATCAAATGTACCATGGGTTTCTTGTAGGACTACGTCTAATGATTATTTCCATTTTTAATAAATCAGTCATTCGCTTAAATAACAAAAGAATGTTATTTGCTCTAAAATTGTCATGAAACCATATTAAATGATGGTAATAGTTTCCCACCGCCTAATGTAACATCTTGTCTTGTGCAGCAGTTTAAACTGCAAAGAAAAGCATCACATAAGCTGCTTTCAGACATGCATGTAACTCTGGGAGTCTCCATTGGAAGTGTATGTGTGATCGTCCATGTGAGAGCCTCAGCCTCAGAGTTCTATCACATGTTCTCTGCAGAAGTCTAGAGAATCGAATTCACCGCAAGCCAGTTGCAGGTTGATGAGGCTTCTAGCATGTGACAGACAAAAAAATATAAAAAACACAAAGAAAACAAATATCTACAGATGAAGCCGTGGAACCATACACAGACACCGAAGGATATGTCGATAGTTTGTGGTCATAGGAGCCTATGGGGTGTATAAAAAAAAAACGTGATATCTGCAGCAGAATTAATCAAACTTTATTTGTATAGCCCAATTTCAAATCCCAATTTGTCTCATTGGGCTTAACAAGATGTGACATCCTCTGTCATTATTTTGAATTATTATTCAATTATTTCTGTTTAAAATAGAACCCCAAATTGACCTTCTGCAGTGCATGGGCTTGTTTTAGTAGAAAAGTACTTAATTCCATTATAAAATGAGTAAATAAACAAACAACTTTTAATAGTTTTACATACTAATTTCCATAATGTAGAATTAAACCAATGTCTCCCATGTGTGCAACATTTTTTAAATGAAATGTTTTTCTCAGATATTGATCAAGAAGTGTGAGCACTTTTTGACTGGTTCAGGTGTGGTAATATGCCAAGAGCGCCCTCTGCTGTCCATCACTGCTGCTGTTCATTGTGGTGAAAACAATGTCAACAACCTTATGCAATCCTGAAAAATGTAAATAAAGCAAACACAAACTCCTTAAAGTTACATATAAAGTTAAGTAGATACAATTTTTTAAGAGAATAGTTGTGCTGAACTCAATTACAATTTAATGTGGAGTTCAATGAAAAATTTAAAGAGGAGGTATATTACAAAAGTGCCTGACTTTAAATGAAAAGAAACAGCTTAACTGACACAAATACATCCATGTGTTTTATTATTTACATTGCACTGCTGTTTTTCCAAAAAAGAGAATGAAAAACAACATTATTAAAGTTCTGGAGGAATATTGTGATCAAATTTGAGGTCAGTTCAGTGAGGCGCTTTCTTGTAGACCTCTGCGATGGCCTCTTGCAGGTTCTTTACTGACTCCATCACCAGTCGGAAACTTTCACTAAAGTTGCCGTTACCTTCCTTCACCCAGGCTGCCTGCAGCTCTCTGACCCAAGTCCGGATACCATCCAGCTGCTTCTGCACCTCCCTCTGCTCCTCCAGCTCGGCCAGCAGCGCTTGTCTGGCGCAGACCTCTGCCTCATAGGCTCTCTGCATGTCTGTCAGGGACGACTCCAGCCTCAGCATGTCCTGAAACGAGAAGGACCACAGCCAAATCACAGACAGATACAAACAGACCCTGACAATAAGTCATGGGAAGAACCCATTAAACTTTGGTGTCGATACCAATCAGGAAGTGGATCCAGGTATTTTTATTATCACTTTCTTTAATATTGTGAAATCACACAGGAAATGGCATCTGAAGACATCACCATGGGTTGTAGGAAACTAGAACAGATTATGAGCAGTGTTCTGATACTTTAAAGACAAAACATTTCATCAATTAATCAAGAATATGAACTATGAATGAAAATGATCATTGGTTCCAGCCCTTGTGTAGAGTACAATAGACACATGTGATATGAAAACCCAGGAATGTGATGTGTTATAATACTGCAGAGAAAAAGCTCCCATTAGAGACTGTTAACAGCTACATTAGGTGAAAGGTGCAGGAACTGTAGTCCTTTCCTATTTCACCTGACGTGTACAAAACTAGAAGGTGACTAACTTTTTAACCTCTAAAAAGTTCAGTTTATAATTCAGGCAGCCTGGATGTGAAGACCCCAAAACAAACTTTGGCTGCAACGCTGTTCAACCCCAGAACTCCCAAAGTGTTTTGTGGACTCAAACACTTCACCCACCCTCCATCTGCATAGCGTTGAGAAGATAATGACCCAATTCTCATTTTTGTTTGAACTATCCCTTTACAGGTTCAGTGTGTACGATTCAGGTGAGCTGGATCTATTGGCAGAAATTGAACACAATATAATCCTAGTGGTGTTATCAATATTGTCTTATCATCTACATTGTACGAATTGTTGTTTTTCTTTACACCACAATGGGCTCATAATATTTACATCAGGAGCGGGTCCTCTCTACGGAAGCCGCCATTTATTTATGAAGATTTCTAAAGGATACCACAGGTTTTCTTTCATGTTTAACTCTCACTAATAGAACACACTGAACCTCGAAGATAAGATGGATAATTGAACTGAACTTGAACAGTGAACACACGCCTGAAACAGTGGCTTGTTTGCACTCCTCCACCCACCTGGAGCCCCTGGGGGTATTTGTTGTGGGTCTGGTCTTCGGGCAGCAGCACATTGGGCGGTACGGAGAAGCAGCGGTTCACCAGCAGCGCCTCCATCCGCTCCGACAGCTGCTTGAAGCGCTCCTCCAGGAACTGCTGCAGTTTGCGGCTGCACTCCCGAGCCCGGCTCCGCAGCAGCTCCTCCGCCGCGTCCGACTCGCCTTTACTCAGCTGCCTCACACACACCTTCTCCACCACGGGTAAGATGTCGTACATGCAGTCCTGGAAGACGCTGTACACCCGCAGCATGCATGTCTGCGGGGTGAAGCCGAAAAACTGAGCCTCGTATAGTTTTAAAGTGGACGGAGAGAGAATGTCTGCTTCTCCGCTGACCTCCATGTTGCTCTCTTCCCGCGCCATGTCAAACCACTTTATTCTTCTGCCTATTTCTGGATGTGACGTTCATGGGACAACACGGCGCATTACCGCCACCAGCCGGCATGGAGGCCAAATCGAGAATACAATGTCAGTTGGTTTTACCTAAACAACCTTTCCGATTTGTAGTTTTATTTTATAATAAAAGTTCTTTAGCTTCCGGTTTGGTTGAGAAGTTGGTTTGTAGCAAACTGATATGATCGTATTCATACAACAGATTAAGTCATTTCGTCTTCAGTTCTACACAATTCACATTTTATCAATCTCTACAAAACTGGAAAATATTTTAGTTTATATTTATATTGAGAACTATTTCGTGATGTAAATCGTTTTATCGTTTTACTAGATTTATATTTAGTGAACTGTACTTTTTTCAGACCGTTAGCTCGTGACGTCAGGCCACAGGTCTCGGACACGCCCCTCGCTGGGAGGAAAGGCACACGTGCGGGCCCAAGCTCCATGGTGCCCCATTTGCTCTACTGCGCCACCAGGTGGACAATACATGTAAACCGGAAGAGTGATTATAATGACACCATGGATTATGAACTTATTAATATGGTGTGTGTCTTTATGATACAATGGCGGGGTCAAAATGGGAAGTGGAAACAAATTGGACAGAGGGTTGTGATGTGAATGTGCTTGTGTTACTAGGGAGTCGGGACAACATGTAAAATATGGACATTTTACTAATTTTTATTAAAAAAATTACAACTTTTCCACAGTGCTGGGTTGCAGGCAGTTTCCTTTGTTTTGCAAACAAACGCGCAATAAAGTCCCAAGCCAACAAAAGGTGGGGGGGTCCATTGCCTTTCGCAACCACTTATATTTCGACTCGCGCGCCAAACCCGCGAACCATTGCCGGACTCAGTCACGTGGTAAGACCGGTTTCGCTAGCATAGCCCGCGAGGCTCTGAACATACGTCATCAACACAAGCCTCGATACACCTCCCTGTATCACTCGACACACGCTCCGAAGCCTCGACACGGAAGGACGCACCACTAGCTCCTTATCCTCGGTCTGTGTTGTTAGCGGCTTCTGCTCCCACACGTGTGGTGCTTCCTATGTGAATCTCTCTCCTCTGAACCCGGCTACAGATTCATACTTCTCCGTCACATCAGGTAAACCAGCCGTTAACCAGTTGGGGTTTGTGGGTCTGCGCAGCCGCCGGCGCGAGCAGAGTTTACGGTCCCTGGAAGTTTAGCCGGGTTGGCTGCTGCTAGCTTCGCGGTTTAAGCTAGCAGCTGCCGATGCGTCTACTTTTTTTTGTTATGGTGTTGTTAACGTTAGCTAGCTAGCAACTATAGCTAGCCTGCCTGGCAAACGAAGCCGAAGTGCGACACAATCCCTGTGTGATGTGTGCCTTTTTCCATGTGAAGCAGAAATGTGATGTTTCCATTGTGTCGTCCTCTCCAGGTGCAAAGCCATACAATCCAATAACCATGGGGGCTTATCTGTCGCAGCCTAACACGACCAAGACCTCTTCCGATGGCGGCAACAGCCACATGAGCTACGGCTACTCTGCTATGCAGGGCTGGCGTGTCTCCATGGAGGTAAGGCGGAAAGAAAGAGGGGCCGCATCAAAAGACAACCATGTTGCCGCCTTGTGTCCAGTTGTAAACGGCGGGATGGCCGTTAGTGAGGCCAATTTCTCTAGGTTTGGATGCAGCTAGTCTCTCACCCTAAACCAGCTTCTCTCCCAGCATCCACTGCAGTGATGATTAAAACCATAATTCATCCTCAGAGTGTTATAAGCTGAGGTACATCAAAATCTCTGACAGTATCCAATAGTGTGTAGCTGATGTCCGCTGTGTGAACAACCTGTATTGTCGCATTTGGTAGCCATTTGGGTTTAATACACCGGCCATCAACTTAATAGAGAAGGGTAAAACAATTAACTGAGTACATGCACGTTATTGAATCAGTCCAAAGACATGTATGAACATGTGCAGTGATAATAACACGAGGCTCATCTGCAGTTAGAGAACACAAACATTTGTGTGACACAACCTAAATTCCATTATTTTTTCGAATGACTGAAGATAATACTCATGCATATTTAAAATCGAACTCCTTATTAGAAGCTATAAAAATAAACTAAAGCTGTCAAATAACCGTAGTGTAGTAGAAAGTACATTTCTCCCAGAAAAGTAGTGAGGTGTAAGTATGAAGTAGCATTGAGTGTTGATACACAAGTTCATTACAAGTATCGGAAATCTACTTAGATAAATGTAGTTAGTTACCTTCAACCACTGGTGAATGTACATGTTGTCTAATGAGGTTTAACTGTATCTTAAAAACGTCCAGAACAGATTAATCTGTATTTTAATGCTTAAAATGTAATAAGTACAAATAACACATACTATGTCTTCCATCGCACATCAAAAATTTGTGTTTTATTAGGGAAATATTTTAGCTTAGTTTGTAGCACTCAACGATACAGATATTAGTACACTGTAATACATCTACAAACAAAACCAATGGGTAAGTGATAACCGACAAACACCCCAGTCATAGACTACGGACACCTGCGGTTTCTGTTTGTAGTTTACAAGAGAACATTGGTATTTTGAGGGCTATTCTCTACTTGGTTACTTCATTTAATTCTCAAGTGTAAGTAAAACTGGGACTCTGATAGTCATATCTATTATACTTCACATATGTCTTAAATTGAATTCATTATGGTCATAAAGGCACTCCATCCCTCATTACACTGTAACATAAGATGCACCCCTCCCATTTTGGGAATGAATGGAACATCTACTTTTTGTCGTCCCATCCCCTCTCGTCCACTTCCAAAATCCACACATTGCTGCTTTGAACACCAAGATGGGAATTTTGGTTGTAATTTGTCATTGTTTTGTCACAGGATGCTCACAACTGTATCACAGATTTTGACGAAGACACCGCCATGTTCGCGGTATATGATGGACACGGAGGTATGATAATTATATTATTCTATTTCAAGTATTTTCTTGCTAAACATTAACAGTTACACAAGTTCATAACATTGGTGGTGCACAATACACAAACCTGCTTTAGTAAGGAACACCTGTCGGAGACAAATGTCCTTTGTTTATCACAAGACACCCATCTTTATTGTTTCAATGATATCTTCCTAGTTTGTTGGACACTGTAAACACACCTACCCTGAGAATTTATACAACCTGCTGTTTTCATTTAGGGGAAGAGGTGGCTCTTTACTGTTCAAAGTACCTTCCTGACATCATCAAGGAGCAGAAGACCTACAAAGATGGCAAACTGCAAAAGGTGAGATCCTGTCGAAGCCCCAGATTCTCATGGCCAGATGTGTATTGCTCTACTCTAGCACAGTTTACATGTGAGCGTGGTCATCTTTTTTCTTTGGGTCTGCAGTCTCCACACATTCACAGCAGCCTCTGAATAGACCTGCAACATGAATTGATGTCTGCGCAGGTCAATTTTTTTTAAACCAGCACCCACAATGTCACATCTGGACCTGTCCAGACTGCTGACATATGTCCCGCGACCCGACCTGTCACCCGTGATTAAACATAACCGCTACATACAGTCAGTCACATCTAATGGGTTATGTTTCCTTGAGATGTGATCTCAGAATATTATCTATGAATTGTCCTGTCAGTCTGTTTGCTTAGTGACAACATGTCTAGTTTTCAGGTATCAAAAGCTAATACTGTAATGCATATTTACACGAAGGATGTATTCATCCCTGGCTATTATTTGTATTCATGTGATCTACCATACGCTTTATATTAGCTGATTTAAACTAAACTAAGTGTTACACTGCTACTTGACTTTTACCGACAACCTTCCTGCTTGTCGCCAGGCACTGGAAGAAGCCTTCCTGGCCATCGACAGCAGAATAACCACAGAAGAAGTCATCAAGGAGCTGGTCCAGATCGCTGGACGGCCCACAGAGGAGCCGCCTGTTGAAAAGGTGTCAGAGGAGGATGATTGTGAGTACACGTTTATTTCATTTATGTGGTAAGGTTTGGTGGGGATGTCCGTTGTAATGAAAATAACTTGGAACAACCAGTCTGATAAATTAGGAAAGGAAAAAGTCACAAAGTGAAATCTGAAATTGAACATAGCAAACTTTGAGAATACAAAAAAGACTATTCATGCTGAAGTGTGTTTGTACACACCACTAATAGATTTAAAACAGTGATGCAAGATCTGAACAACTCCAGAGTTAGTTCATGTTGCTGCTTTTTGTTTCAGTGGAAACAGAGGAGGCCGCTATGCTCCACGAGGAGGCTACACTGACCATAGAGGAGCTGCTGGTTCGCTACGGCCAGAACCGCAATGCTGTCAAACACGCTGCTGCCCTCAGGTAGACCAACAAACTTGTTCTTGTCTCACAGGACTTTGTGGCCATTACGTACCGTGGCTTTAACATTCAATAAAATTGTCTCTCGGCCTTCTGGAAAAACTTACTTCAATGGGGTACTCAGACAAGTTCTCTATAACATTTTCATCACTTCCTCCTTTCTGCGCATTAAACTGATCCCCTTGTCAACATAAATAACACAACGACAGCATCTCACAACAACGTTCTTTAAAATGTCACTAATATAATGTAAATATGCGACATTGGTTCGGTACATAGGTACTCTACTAGATATCCTGGATGTTGTAATATAGTCCAGCGTTATCTTAGTAGTTGAGTAAAACAACAGTTATTGTTAAGACTAATGTTGCTTACCTCTCTCTCTTGTGTTCAGTGCGGCTGCTAAGAAGGCGTCCTGCCCACACCCCGAAGCCTCAGGAGTAGGGAAAGATGGGGAGGGACAGACGAAAGAAGGGGTGAACGGACAATTGGAGGAGGAGAGCAACGGGAAGGTGAAGCAGGGCGAAGGAGCGGCATGTGCGTCCAAGCTGCGGGCCTGTCGGAGAACAGCAGCGGGTGAAGGCAGTGGTGCAGGTACAGATTAGATGGCAGAGATGGAAAAATGTGTTCGTTTAAGTTGTAACAAAAAGCTTTAATATCGAAATGAGTAGGTGAACATAGAAAAAAGTTCAGCCCTTAAACATGTTTGCAATTTGAGCACTTACTACACGTCTTGTGCATTTTCTCCATTCAATATTGCTGACTTTTCTCTTGTCAAACACCATGTGTTTCCATTGCTTAACCATAACAGCAGCTGACGGAGGAGACTCTGGGAGCTCCAATGGAGAAGAAACAGCCGGTAAAGCTGGTAAGGCCGAAGGAGATGCAGGTCCTTCCTGCTCCTCTCTGCCCTCCAAGGCTGGAGGAGACTCAAAGTCCAGGTTCTTTGATGACAGTGACGAGTCTGAAGAGGGAGAGGAAGAGGAGGGCAGTGATGAAGAGGTGAGAGCAGGAGACTAGACTATATTTTTTGCTTTGCTGCAAAGACTTACTCACTTTGAAATGGATCTAAACTATTTTTTATTAGGATGGTAGTGAAGAGGAGGAAGGTGAAAGCAGCGAGATGGAAGAAGAGGAAGATACCGAAGAAGACTCTGAGGAGGAAGATGAGGAGGAAATGTGTCTACCTGGAATGGATGGGAAGGAGGAGGTGTGTGCAACTTCCTGATCAGCAGTATGACTACTGCCAACTACATACACATTCTATAAAGTGTTAATTGTATAAATAATGAAAGTTGTCTCAGTCTATTTTCAAGGGTGTTGATTTGCTGTCGCCATGTGAGCTCTATAAATATCGTCCTTATATAACAAAATGACAGTGATCAAAAAATATTTGGAACTCTAATTTCACCCTTGTTTAAATAAGTCTTCAAATTTTATACACATTGTAAGACACCAACAAGTTATCTAGATTTAATATTGGGTCTTATCACATTTTTCACAGCCTGGATCAGACAGCGGCACCACAGCTGTCGTGGCCCTGATCCGAGGGAAGCAGCTGATTGTGGCCAACGCTGGAGACTCGCGCTGTGTGGTTTCTGAACAGGGTAAGTCAAAACAATAAGGAGCCAGTTCACCTCAATAATGCGCATTATATATTAAATGTATCCAAAATATCCAACTTCATTCTGGTGTCTATTAAGCCAATTTCAAATACATTAAGTATCATTTGTATCTGTTTGGTACATCATTTTATTTTGTGACCTAATCACTTACTTAAAAATATGATTGCAAGGATATTCAGGAGTTCCCTCTGTTATTATGGCATTCTACATTAGAACCTAGAGTGTCAGCACAGCAAGTAAAAAGTTATGAACATAACATAACAAACTTGAAATCATTTCTTTCCTATTCTTATCAGTTGATCTTTTGACATTACTGGACTATAGCCGATCAAAGTTGCCACTGAAATGTGCAGCGGTAGAACTTTGAATCTAAGGCCCTGCTGTTTTATTGTATGTAAGAGAAAAGCTCTGTTCCTGTGTTGCTGTAGGCAAAGCTGTCGATATGTCGTATGACCACAAACCAGAGGATGAGTTGGAACTGGCTCGCATCAAGAACGCTGGAGGGAAAGTGACCATGGATGGGCGCGTCAACGGAGGATTGAACTTGTCCAGAGCTATTGGTATGGACGAGTTGGTGATTTTCTTCTTACTGTTCAGAATTAAACTCTGCTCTGTCCACAGTCCTTTTCTGTTTTGAATTCAAATCACAATATCATATTGTTCTCCTCTGATAGGATCACATTCATAAGAAGAGATTAGTTTCATTATATTTATCTGGACTCTGGTTCTCAGGTGACCACTTCTACAAGAGGAACAAGACTCTGCCTCCAGAGGAGCAGATGATTTCTTCGATGCCGGACGTCAAAGTTTTGACCCTTAATGAGGAGAACGACTTCATGGTCATTGCCTGCGACGGCATCTGGTGAGTTACAGTGGCGGTATAAGTGAGGCCCAGTATTAAAGGAAGTCATGTCTTGTTAAATGGAATGGCAGTTTTATCTGGGTGAAATTTATGTTTTTTTCGGACATGGTAAAAGATCGATGTATAGGTTTTTTTGATCGCTGATGCCACACGGTATTTTCGGCAGTATCGGAAGCATTTCTGATGCTGGTATCAGCCCATCTCCAGCTAGAAGTTATTCTCTAACCTCTTCCTGCATAGTCGTGAGCCCGATATTTGTTCCAAAGACTTAATCTTATGAGGTCATTAGATTCAAGATTCAAGATTTTTATTGTCCAATGCAAAACAATAACATTAAGCAGTCGCTGGCAGTGAAATGCTTGAGTCTCAGCACAATGTAAGGGTTTCTGTAGCTGATAATTAGCACTTTACGTGCTTGAGATTGTTTTTCATTTTGATTTGCCACTCACCTGTTGATGCCTCCATTTGTGTGCAGGAATGTGTTGAGCAGTCAGGAGGTGGTGGACTTCGTCAGTAAGAGGATCAAACCAGACCAGAGTGGCAAAGCCAGACCCCTTTCATCTATTGTGGAAGAGGTAAGAAAGTTTCCCATACAGACTTTTACACAAATCATATCTGAAGCTGGGCTTCAGAGCCCAGAAGTCAAAGCATGGACTTGGAAACAAATGGATTTGCAATCTGCAGTTTTAATCACTGTAGAAATGGACATTAACCAATGTTTTCCTCCGTTTGTAAGTGAGGCATTAGGATGTTTACATGCCTGAAATTTGCGGATTATTCTAGCAATCACTTATATTTAATTTGCAACTGATATGTAGTCAGTGTGCTATCTACCTTAATTTGAAACTAAAAACATTGTCCTTAGTTCACACATTAAATGTAAAATACCTTGCATTCCCCTGACAGCTTGTGGACCACTGTTTGGCTCCTGACACATCTGGAGATGGGACAGGATGTGACAACATGACTTGCATCATCATCACCTTCCGGCCACACCCGTCAGATGACACAAAGAAGAGGAAGCACCCGGAGGAGGCAGAAGGGACCGAGCCGGAGAAGAACGGAAACGACAGCAAAAAGGCTAAAAGTGACTAGAGGAAAAGAGAAACTGTCCCAAGGAGAGCAGCTGGTCCCAGACTACCCCAGATACACCAGAGACACATTCTGTTCAAAATGTAATCCTTACCTCACAAACAAAGTATTCACCCTAAGACAGAAATCACAAATTCTTTGTGTTTGCTCAAAGATCCTCTGACATACGATCATCAGTATAGTTCTTGTCTGTTTTAGGTGGATTCACACTTTCGCACCCCTCCAGTTTCTTTTGTTTGGTTTTGTTGGAAAGAAGCTGCACTCACTTTAACTCTTTAAATCCGGAACAGAAATTATTACTGTCTAACTTGGTATAATATAAAGGAAACATTAGAAAACATCAATTCAGAGGATCTTACTGTCCTTTGTTGCCCAATTTAAGGTTTCATCCTGCCATGGGACCGCCAATTGGAGTATAGTGTTGCACTGAATGTGTTAACGTTTTCTATTTCATGCTACATCCAAACTTTTTTTTTTTTTCAAGCCCCTGAAAAGAAACCTTTTGAAAATGTAATTTGCCCAAATAATGTTTTTTAAAAAAAATACAGGGATTTAGAAACTTGGAGTTAAACAAATGATGGCGCAGATGCTAGCACGCTCGCTTCATGATCTTTTACAACAGCCTCAATCAACCATGGCGTGTGCAACCTGGAGGTTTAATACCTGCAACAGTTCCACCTTATCAGTCCAAGCATAGAAATCCCTCGTCAAACGATGTGCTTCCTGTCGAACTGGCACATGCGTGCTTAGTGAACATGTTATCGACCGAGATCATTTGGTTCTGAGATGAAAACATATAAGTGTGGATGTACCCCAGTTTCCTCCTCTGGTAGTTATCGCACTGAGAAGAACTGAAGGATGTTTGGGTTCTAGTCCAGTTTCTTGACTTCAACATTTTCACCTGTTTTCTTTCCATTGAAACGCAAGTTTAGTTTTTCAGTCACATTATATATCCTGGTACTTCACCATTTTCCTGCCTTTCTTTTGATTCCTGCATCTTGTCTTGATCGAAACTCTGTAAATTTCTAGACGGCGTAAAGATGTCATGGTTTTGGGAACGAGTGTAATTGCATCTGTAAGAGATGATAGCATGGAAACGGAGGCAAGCCTTTACATGTCTCTCCAGAGAGGTGTTGATAGAGGCCTGGGACAAGCCCTCCACACGCAGCTCATCTCCAGGACTCTTATCTTTCTCCACCCAGTCCCTCTCTGTCTGTCCCCCGTTTTCCTTGTTACAACTTTTTAAGACTCTCTTGTACATGTGTTTTATTTAAACCGTATTTCCACTCAAATGTTCATGAATTTCCTTTTTGATGATTTAATCCTTTCGCAGTTTTTAAAAACAATCCTTTTTGTGATCACACTCTGGAAACGTCTTGACGCTGGATTGCGGAGAGGATGCACAAGGTTCATTTTGAGTGGAAATACAATTTGAATTTCTGAGCACCAAGACAGTGAAACTGTTAGAAGAATTTTCTTTATTGTCAGAATCCTCATTTAAAACAATGTTGTGTGACTAAGTTTGTTTCTAGTGTAATATCTCCTCACCATGCCCTTTTTTCTGTACATAGTTTTTTCAATACTTGTAATTGAAGAAAAAGAAAATGCTTTTTCTTTGTAATTGTGAGTCAATGTGACAATTTGGTGCATACTCTTTTGACACCAGTATGTAAGTACATACAATTACATTTTTTTTAAATAATGCGACAATTGAGTCCTGTGTTTCATTTACAACAACCAGTGTCTTTATTTACTTATATTTTAGCCACATATTATATCTAATGGTGAAATAATTTTCGTACATGTGATGTTTGCTTCTTAAATGCTGTGATAAGAATTTAGACTCCACACAAGAGATGAAACAGACACAGCTGCAACACAAATCAATGATTTGAAGCAAGCCAAACACACACACACACACACACCCCTATCACCTGTCAAGCCCACATTTAGCTGGTCAACCCATCACACTCTTTCAACATCCAACCTTTCCTTTCATTTGTTCACCCTTGTATCTCTATCCTCTGCTCAACCTTACTTCCATCCTACACTGTCCTTCCCTCAGCCCTACCCATCAGCTCAGTTGGGTCAGCTGATAGGTAGGGTATATTAAGTGTATCCATCCAGTAATCGTCACATGTAAACCTCATGGTGGAGCTGTGCTGCACTTAGCAGTGTGCTGCCTAGTTTAAACAAACTGTAGGACAACAAAAACAATCCTGTAGATGGCAGCAAAGACATTTTAAGCTGTCACTGGTACTTTAATACAGCAGATCGCAATTCCATATGGAGAGAGTTGTAACCATGTGCCATGAAAGTCAGTAAAAAGTCAGGAGAGTTTCACCCCCACCCATTGTTCTCAAGAGCTGATCTCATTGGGCTCTCTCCCTTTCACACGTACAGTGGCATAATGTATCCCCTTGCCCCGTACACTTATCTTAGCCATCCCAACTGAATGCCTAACCCTAAAACCAATTCTTAACCCACAAAAAAACCCTTTGAATTTGCAAGGTCCAGACGAAATTCCCTCATAAAGTCAAAGAACCCTCACCATGATGTTATTGAACCATAATTGGTCCTCAATCCTATAGAAGGACAAGCACACACCCACCCAAACACCTGTACCCTGGCAGGCTAGAGATAGTACAGTAGCCTCCTGATGTCTTTGAATCTAATGAAATCAGTTTGTCCCCAACAGCACATGATCACAGTCCATCTCATGACGCCGCAGTGGGTTATACTTTAAATTCTCCATGGAAACAGCAAAGAAAAAAAAAGAGGACAGACTTTAGTTCCCATCAGCCTTGGGGGCCTCTCTGTCCTGCACCGTCATTGGCTGCTGCCCGACAGTCGTGGCGGTTGCTCTGCTCCCCCGAGGATCAGTGCTGCTGCAGGAACAATAGAAAGCAAGAGAGGAAACACACGTTGTCCTTGGAATCTAAAAATGTCATTGCACAGACACACACATACACACACACACACACACCAGAACACACACATTTTCTCCCCCTCTTTTACAGGCAGGATGTTTTTTGTTCTCATGGTGTAGATTAGTGGTTTCAATGGTGCGTGTGTGTGTTTGTGTGTGTGTGTGTGACAGTAATACAGACTGAAAAAAACTTTGCATGTGGGTGAATGTGACTCTTTCGTCCTTGGGGTTATAATGTATATGATTAAAACTGCTGTTTTCGGTCAGAATACTGTTCCAGAATAGGAAGCATGTCTCTTTCTGCACCGTCCACAGCTGTATCCTCTGTTCCAGCCAGGCCAAAACTAAACCTAACCCACGGTATATATTGATTTCTAAATGCCTCTCATATACTATGGGGCAGTGTGTGCAGCTGTTCTCGGTCGACTTTTTACTGCAGCAACTGTAAAAGTTTCTAAAAGGCCACTACTATAGAGCTCAATGGCGGCCTTGTCCAGCTGTATGTGTAGGGGGAGTTTCCTCTGTCGGCACACTCTTAAACTTGACTGATGGCTGTGGAGGAGAACCATAGGAGTCCGACTAGACCTGTACACATAGAACAGTGTGTGTGTGAGTGTGTGTGTTTTCGTCTAGCCAACAGGTTCTATATAAAAAGGCTAGACCACAATAGCAGGTTGTAGTTAGACACTGAAAGCATTCATCACGGCTTTCGTCGTCTTTTTGGATCTCCTGCCCTTTATCTTAAAACCGCATTTTGCAATGTGCCAAAACACACACACTCATACGTACTCACACAATCCAGTGGTCACCAAAGTGGTTTAAATAAAGGTGGAAAAACAAAACATTATTATTAGATACATGGAGTTAAGCAGTATGTCTTATTTTAGGTTTAATAAGTTGTTAAAATAGTTTCTATTTAGTTTTCCTTGAAGTGTTAGCAATTAATTATGATTTTTTTTTCTACTGTACACTCAATGCAAAGAAGAAACTAAACAACTTTGTGTTTTTCTACCTGAAGACGGTTTATATCAACCTGTCATTGAAAGGATAATCACCTACAAACATGCTAGTGTGGAAATTTTGAGCGGTAAAACATAAGCTTTCGGAAATAGTTATCATTCCCAGCACGATTAAAAGAAACCCCCAGAAACAGTTGGTGTGAGCAGGAGCAAATCAATCAATAGTTAAAGATCTTTCAAACCCTCTGTGGAATGAATTTGAACCACACACTTTTAAGCGATCGTTTATTCCATCTCTTGACGTTTTAAGAAACAAACCATTTACATTTTCTTCAATTCTCACCCCAAAAAGCAGATTCCCTAAACACACACATTTGCCAGACTTCCCTCACCCAAACCATCATAACTAAATCCAAACATTTCTAAACCTGATCATGACTAAGGGTGTTATTTCATGCCTCTATTAGACAGCTGACAGCAGCAGAGGAAGAGGATGAATGAAACTATTGTCCACAAACCAAAGATGTTGCACTTCATAGTCTGGCTCTCATCCTGACCCCCTGCAAACCTGGCCCTCACTCAGATAGATGTACAGGGCAAAGGTTAGTTTGTATCACACAGGATGAACTAGATGATCCAGAAGCATAGAGCAGCTTTCTCTATGAATTGGATTTTAATTTGACAACACAGTTATTGAGATTTCATCGTTGCAGATTTTTGATTTGCGCACTTTCACACACAGAAAAAAAATAAAATAATTAAAAACATAATCTGGAAAAACCCACACACTCACACACACACACAGGATGTGTCTGGAGCTGTAATGCTGGAACATCCTGCAGCAGAACAGCTGATGGTGACATCTGTGTGGGTGCGTGTGTGTGTGTGTGTGTGTGTATTGCATTAGGCTGAGCTAATGTTGGATAAAAGCATGTTAGAATAATAGAAAACAGGAAAACCGGCCACATCCTTTCTTCTTTTCCTTTTCACCTCTTTTGTGCCCCTGTTGCCATTTTTCTTCTCCTCCCACTGACACTTCCTCTTCCTCCACCTCTTCATTCACTCTCTTCTTCCCTCCTCTCTGTCTTCTGAACTTTCCTTTCTGTTCTCTTCCTCTGGGATCACTTTGTCCCTCACTTTCTGCTCTCGTCTACCATCTTACAAAGAATTTCTACATACTCATGTACGCAGCTTTTTACATTTTTTCACGACAGTCATGGATCCTCGTCAGGCATCAAACTTACCAAAAATGTTAACATGTCTCCATGTATCCTTCTTCCAGTTAACCACATTGTATTCCCCAGATGTTTTCACTGATCTTAATTTGTAATGTTTTGCATGTATGGTATATAGTGATCACACATGTTAGATACATATAAACACACAATGAAAACAAAAGCAGCCTCAGACAAAAACCTTCAAAGCTCAAATATAGATCAGGAAGAGACAGACAGGAGGGATCTCCAGCAGATGGTATTTAGTTTGCTGTTTTATGGTACTACACACATGAAGACACCATTACTGTGCATTGCAGTTGCACATCTGTGTGTACTTGAGTAAAGACTTGAGAACGAGGTCTGTTTGTACAAATACGCAATGAATATAAACAATAGTCAACAACATCAGGGTTCATCAGGACAACACGTCCCGGGACCTGAAACACTCACACAGAGCAGATTGTCCACAAACACACCTGTTCAAATACACATACACGCACGTGCATGCTGGAAGTACATGCACATGCATATGAAGACATCAGTATGTACAGTGGGAACACACACACACACACAGGGTGCGGTCAGAGATAAGAGAGAAGTGGAAACAAGCAGCTGTCTGATCAGCGGACATACTGCTGCTCTTACACCACCCCACATATTTCACTCTCAGTCTTTCTCTGCCAAAAATTCACCTTCTGAGTCTTTGTCCATAAAGTCTTCGTGTTTCATCTTTATCTTTGGCCTTTTCTCATAAAAAATGATTTTATCTCACTTTGCAGTTTTTAACAACTTTCCCACCCTGACAGGAAAGTGCGTGATGGTCCATCCTACCCACAGTATAGTAGTAACCAAAATAAATCAGGGTCAGAAAAGCTTTAGTAGTATTGATGAGTATTTTTTTATGCAGAGGGGTAGGGTTAACAAGTTAACTTGTGTTGACAAGTTGAGTTGTGTTTAAAAACCTATCTTTAGTTTTGAACTTATGCACTTATAATGATTCTCCACCCACCACAGTATAATGTTCATTCAAATGTTGCTTCAACATGCTTCAGGAAACAATCCGATTCATGACGGTTACAATAGGTGAGATGAGTGACTAGTTTTTAGTATCAAATTATCTGAGATGCTCAAATGTGCGCAAATCAAGACACGCCTCCATACGTGGGGACAGAGACAGCATCCGTTTGGCTGTTATCGATTCTGCAAACTATGAAACAGGCTGAGACACTGAGTGTTAAACATTCTCTTTCACGTTCCTTTATTTACTTGGCCATTGGGCAGGTCTTAGGTTCCCATTGAATAAAAAACAGAAAACATTTTAACTTCTCTCACTGAAAATATTATTTTTCTCGGAAATCTACTGTAAATGTCCTGAAAATACCGTACATGCAGAGGTAATAACACAGTACACATGGTTTTGTGTAATATAACCCCTGGCTGTGCAGTAAAGCTTTAACATGACCTGGTTTGAACATTGTTGTGAGTTTCCACACTGATGTCATCTACTGTCATTACTGAGCGCACATCTTGACTGTACAGAGACAGAGAACATGCTCCCTGTTTTCCCACATGTCTGCTTTCTGTTGCCTCCTTGTTGCAGACATTTTCTTCCTGCTGTAATAATTTTAATTGTTCAGTGTCGAGCGTGTGGTCAACTCTGGTAGAAACACTGCAGCAAGAATACGCCTTACTACAATTGGCTGCTAACTAAAAGACACATTTTCTAGCTTTAAATAGAGCATTCTTGAAAGATCTTGTGATTTGAGAAAGATGTCTTCTCCCCACAGCTGTATCGTCTTGTGACTGGAAGGAAAACCACCCTCCCTCTCAGTGACAGCAACGCAGGCTCTGTGGTCTATGTATGCACATCTCATGACTGCTGTTCTGAAATCACTGGTGATTTTTTTATAACGCCTCAGCAGTTGTAAACTATTAATAAGGGAAACAGAAGAGATGTGATATTAACTGATAAGATCAATTATCTTCCAGGCTCGGACACACACTGTGTCACAAAGACACTGAGCAAATGTAAGGGTCAGTATCTGTTCTAATTAAATGTGGAATATTATGAATGTCACATTTCAGGGCAATCCCTCAATCTGATGAAATGAAATGTTTCACGAAGCATTTCCAATTTCAACCTCATGGTGGCGCTAGAGCAAAAGTGAGATAATCACTAAAGATGATAAGATTTATAACCTGGAGCTCATCAATGTCAGTACATGTTTATGATCACTTCATCAAATTGCTATTGTTGTATTTTGCTCTGGGCTAAAATGGTAGACAAAACCACATCGTTCAGATAAAATCCACAAAGGAAAATGTCCACTCTATCAAAGGCTCTAATTTTTATTGTGGGTCTTGAAGAGTCAGGTGGAAATTGCTTTTTCTTTAGCCCAATACATTTTTAGTTGTTATTTTATCTATTGTTCTACTTTTTAAAAGAAACTAAAACTGTCAATAAATATGGTTTAAATTACAATATTTCTCCCTGAAATGCATCAGAGAAGTATGAAGTAGCATAAAGTTGAACTACTAAAGAACAAGTCCTTACATGTTATGAGATGAAAAATACATATTTGAGATTTACAGGAATTTTTGACATTGTGTAGTGTAAACTGTCCAACCATCATGTGTCTGGATGGATAGGATGTTCATCTCTAAGCTAGGCAACACAAATACAATACAATACAAAAACAAGCAACTATAGGGGCAAAATATTGAAATCTACATGGGATAAACTTTGCGCCACTCCTGGCTCTGTGCTCAGTCCCGAATGTTTTACAGTGCGGCTGACGCCCCTGGTGGGCACAGCACAAGTGTTTTACTTTATGAATCCAGATGAGGCATATTTTCCACAGAAATGGAGAAACGGAGGAGGATTGTCCTCCCTCTACTTTCGGGATCAGCCTCCCATGACTTCAAGAGTCAATCTGATGAACCTGACTCACCTCAGTTATTTCATCATAATACACATTTTAGGTTTTTTTTTGGTGGTTGTTTTTTGTGTTTTTTGTGAAAACCCCAGTTCGTTTGCTGTCTCCTGATATTCTAATACAAAGATTCAAATGTTTCATGTAAGCATCTGATGTCAATGTAATTCAAGCTGAACAGTCGAACAGTTTAAGACCTTCATGGAGCTGTTGTCCTTTACTGCAGAGCTTCATTGGGTACAGAGATGCATTGAAGCAGCGTCTTTGAACTCTTTTAATCCTACCAACCCTCAATTCACCCCCCAACACACACACACATGCACACACACACACACACACATACTCCCAACCACCCTCGCTCTTTTTCCATTATGTGCCAGTTCACACAGTAGAGAAAAGGACAAAAGTTCTGGCCACGAGCCACTCACTGGGAACTGAGTGTGTATGTATGTGTGTGTTTGTGTGTGCCAGCTGGTTACATCTGGTTTAAGAGGCCACAGAGGGAGGCTGCCGGCTCCCACCTTTCAATATCAGTTACTAATCCCTGTTTCCCAGAAGTGTGCACTGTGTGTGTGTGTGTGTGTGTGTGTGTGTGTGCGTGTGTGTGTACTTGTATACTCTCATCTTTGTGAGAACCATTTTGACCATATAGGCCTTAAGGAGTGAGTACATTTGGCCAGTCCTCAAATGGTTTTAGGCTAGGCATTCAGCTGTGGTGGTCAATGTTAGGGTAAAGGATATGGGAATATATGCTGATGAGTGTCCTCACTTAGAGGTACAACTATCTCTGTGTGTGTTTGTGTGTGTGTATGTTTGTGTGTGTGTGTGTGTGTCTGTGTGTTTGTTTAGTGTCAGCTTCACTGTCTACATTTTCTCACTGTGTGCGATTCACACATTTTAACTTTAAAAGTTTGTGATGATGAAATGTTAAGAACTGTGTTGTTAAATTAAATTAGATGGTGGTCATGGTGACAGCTGCTCTCTGCTTCTCGTAGAGTCTCATAATCTGAGTGTTATAGCTTCCAACTTTTCCTCCTTACGCCACACCTGGTAACGAATCACATTTGAGCACCAGCATGAGCACGAGCACATTTGCTGCAGTGAGCCCTGAGCCTGACCTCGGTTGTAATATTGAGAACAAACTACTATTTCTGTCTGTCACATAAAATCCCAGACTTGTATGAATCACCTTAGTCATTAAAAGTGGCTGGTCAGTGGAGCCTTTTCACAGAAGACATGGTCACCTGTTGTGGTAAAACAGGTTTTTATTATTCATGCAGGTGAGGTTGGTTGGGGTCAGCTACAGGGAAGAGGTCACGCACCACTGAGGGAGGTAGGAGCCAGATTCTTGATGGCCTTGCAGTGATTTTGTCATTAAGGAGCATCATAATGGTTAGTATATGAAGTGCGTTGTGATGGGTGGGGGTCTGTATTTTAGTTGGGGTTTGAAGATGTCAGTCTTTACATGATGCTGTCTGTTTCCTTTAAATTGTCATTAATGTGATGGTTGTTAATACAGGGTTCGGCGTCAGGGATTATTTCTTCAAGGTTATGGTAATGGCAGCAGAACTCCTGTAATAACGACTGCCTAACTAACCCTGCAGTTGTGTAACGGCTTCCTCCGACCACTGGATGCCATTACACAAGTACAGAGAAAAACACAGGTTCAACGAATAAATGTAATGATGGCTGCATGTTATGCGGGTGATTCAATTTCAGATTCCTGCTTCAACCCTCGCAGGCGCTTCCTCATGGCTCGCTGCAACACGAGCCAGAGTAGCCATTACTGTGGTCACACCTGTGTATGATAGGGTCCGATTTCAGTCATCTGATGCACATGACTGGCTGAGTAAACACATGACACCTGTCAGCTCTGCTCATCCTGGGATGGGTTAACCTGAAAAGGCTCCATCCATTCGATCCTTCATTACTCTGGAATGAAATGTCGCAGTTTTCAGCCGTGTTAGAGGGAGACTACTCAAGGCGCTGTGACATAATCAGTCTTCAAAGGCAGCCTTAGAAGGATTCAGCCCCTGAATTGGGACAGAATTAAAGACTGCTGCCATTAAAAACGCTGAAAAAGCCAAAATCCCAGTTTCCATAGAGGCACTGGTCAGTTGGTGTCATAGATTGTTTCAATTGAAATACTTGTCCCTAGGTGTTGCTGTCTGTTACCATGAAAACCCCTGTGAAGTGGCTGTGAAGGCTGTGTCTCAATTCATGGGTCACATCCTTTGAAGGCTGCATCTGAAGACTGCACCACAGCAACTGGACATTTCTCATTTTGAAGGCTCCTTCAGAATGAGACTAGAGAAATGCATCCAGGTGGATCGGCTTCCACCGGGCAAACTGAGTCCTGGTTCCTCTGAAGGATGCGGCTCCTGAATTTGAAATGACACCAGGAAAGCCAAATATAGTTATTCACATAATCTACAAAAAGAGAGAGATGAAACTGTACCAACTCCAAATCACACATGTTCCACAGAAGCATTGGTGACATATTGGTGCATATTTTCACTGTGCAGAGATGTGATCAGGCGCTGTGAACATTTGTGCATCTTGACCTCTACCATGGTCTCTGTGTTGCACTTATGTAAACATAGTGGTCAGCTGTTGTTCGCAGTCCACAGGAGAGATGTATGTGCAGAGGGGGAGACGGAGTGGGAGCTGTGGGAAAGCAAACTACATGTGTCACACTGTTTCTCAACTGTGTCGATGCCACATGACACACTTGGTGAACTTTGAACACAACCTGCAAACACAGACACTCGCAAACACAGGTTGTCCAAGTAAACAGCCAGTAGACATGACGAGCAAGAGAGGAAAAGAGGAGGAGGTGTGATGAATAGTGACCGATGACGACAGATGACAGGAACAGACCAAGAGAGAGCAGGAGAGAATGTGTTTGACAGGAAAACACTCTCTTCCCAGAAAAGGGAAGAGAGTGATAAGGAAAGGAAGGAAAAGAAGAAGGATTGTGTTTGTATGAGAGCAGGGGAACAGACAGAGATAAAGCACATCCAGGCAGCAGCTTCACTCGTTAAGTGAAGATTCCAGTGAGTGTGTGAGTCAGTGTGTTTGACTCTATAGTAGTTGTATATTTATTTGCATTGGTAGGAACATTTTGTTCTGTCACAATCTGAGGATCCATCTGATTCATGCTTAAAGACTGATTTGGTCGGGATGAGGTCTGAGCAGTGACAGATTCAAAATGTGGCACACAGCTGGCACACACACACACACACACACACACACACACACACACACACACACACACAGAGATCTGTGAATCAATGTGGTGCATTTTAAAACTCCAGAACATTAAAAAAAAGAACCCACTTCCCAGTCTGATAAATGTGGCGGAAGGAACTTCACATGTTGCATTCTTCTGTTTCTCTTTGTAACGGTCACTTTGATTATTTATCTGTTAGTGTTTTTCTCTCTCCTCCTCCCCATCTGTGCCATTGTGTAATGTTCTGTACTTCTCTTTTCTTCTCATTCTCTGAACTTCTGAATCTTTTTTTGAACAAACATACACAAACACACACACACATACACACACACAAATACACACGTAGCAGCTGTCTAATTGATAGGGGTTGTTAGGAGTGTGTGGAGATTGTATTTCAACTCTGCTCATTAGGAGTCAGCACTGATGTCACTCTTGCCCCTCATACTTCATGTTATGTAACACGGCGACAAACACACACACACACACACACACACACACACACACACACACACACACACTGAAACAACTAGAAAGGCTATAAAATTCCAAAATGATCTGGATCTGTGCCTCAAACCAATGCAGTGTGTACTAGCAGATTTCCCTTGTTTATGTATGTGAGCCCACATGATGTGAACACACATCGTGTTAACATTTCACAACAAGCAGATAAACATAAATACCTTCTATGTTACACATATATTTATTTAATTTATTCATAACAAAATTCATAGTTAGATTTTTTCACCATCATGAGTTTAGAAATTACTGAACGCGACAATGAAATATAAATATGGCCAGGTATGTGATTCATAACCAGTGTGAACCTTGAACAACATAAAAAAGTGATGACAAACATGAAAACATTAAAATAACTTTTGGAAAGCATTTTGAAGGTACGTACGGATTTATTTACTGCCTACTTTCACATAATGATGTCGGCAACAGAAACCTACAAGCATCTCCAGTTTCATTATCCAGACAAAGTCTCTATCAAAATACATTTTAGCAAGACATTAATTAAATTGTTGTTTCTGTCGAGAATCTCTTGGTGCAACAACAGCTGATAACGTTTTCAGCAGTGTCCCATTTCTCTCTATAAAAGCCTGCATTGATACTTGGTTTGTTGGTCTGTTAGATTCAAAACCATCTTGAGGAACATTTTCTTACTTTCAAGTAAACATTCATTATTAGATTATATGTTGTTACAGACCTGTTTTTTTAAAACTTTCCATTCTATTTGTATTTTCTTCTCTGTTTTTACTTTAGCCCCCGGCACCTTGTAACTCATGTTACAAAAGGCACTTTATAAATAAAGTTTTCTAATTTACTCGGAAAGTTTGGATCACAAACAAAAAGCCTTTTTTCAAAGCTAAAAATGTGCTTACTGCATGAAGACAGAAAGAAAATTGTAGCATAACATTTGCAGTCTTTCTCATGTCGTTTCCCAGAAGACTTTATTCGAAGATTATCACATTTTGGAAGAGAAAACACTATTACTTAAAGTGTCCTCCTCACTCAAGGTGAAAAAGAACTTAATAACATCATCAAACAGGACCTGGCGCTGCATCAGTCACAGAGCAGCTGATCGCACTTATTAAGTATTACGTCTGTGTGGTCAGGTAGAGTAAAGCAGTTTGTTTCCCAGACAGATTTATAGTCAGGGCATGACCCCTCCCCTCTCACTCACACACACACACACACACAAGCAATCTGCCTTCAAGAACAGAGACATGCTACTTACCAAATGTCACATGACGGCCTTCAAAATAAAGCTCTTGCGTAACCATGAGGGCCTGGAAGCAGAGAGTCTGTTTACAATGATCCAGTCTGAAGTCGGATGACTTACTGTGGACACTGTCTGTGCATGTGTCTGTGTCTGTGTGTGAGTCACTCTGTGTCTATGTTTGTGTTTCTAGGAGTGTGTCTCCTTGCCCCCAAACGTCCTCACATCTTATCACCTCTCTCTTGATGAGCATCAGCTGAGCGCAGCATAGCTGTTGCACTTGATTATCACAAAGCGAAAAAAATCAAATCAGCCACAACAACATGAAAAAATATGTCAAACACAGGGCCCATGTAACCACGAAAACCCCTGTGTTTAAGACTCTGCTCTCCCTGCACCATTCTGATGAATCATTAAAGCATCTTTTCTTATACAAACCCATGGAATTGTACTGGTGAACAGCTACATAATTATACAAATACTATACAGACAATCTCTGTGTACAAGTGTGAATACTTAAAAACAAGGTGTTCTCATTTACAGCCTGGGTGCTCTAGTGACGCAGCTGAGGTACAAGGTTACATACGTTCAGGGGTTATATTTAAACACACACATTCCCAGTCCCACCACAAAGCACCAGGCCTCAAAATCAACAAACCATAGCATGTATTAAATCAGATATTCTTTATTTATCAGGGTATAAAACGTTTGTACAAACACATTTTCCTTTGTCTGACATCCTCAGTTCAACAGAGAATTCGATGTGAACAGATTGAAGCAGCGTATTATCTGTTACCATGTTTTCATTTGCTAGAAAAAATGAAAACCCAGCCATGGTTTATACAGAACGATAGCGTTGGTTTGCTACAGAAGTTCTCAGCTGGTGTTCCATGTGAGTGAGCTCAGCTGTGTTTCTGGGGCTATCAACCTCAGTGAGAAAATAATTAAATCTCAAGAATTAACTATTGTTTGTGTTTAATACAATACAATACCAATTAATCTGGCTTTACATTTGGTAAGTAAAGAAACAATATTCTCAAACAGAAAACCTCACAATTCGGTCTTGAACATCTGGATGAGCTGTCTTCCAGAACGAAGAGCTTCTTCAAAATGAACAGTAAATGAGAAGAGAGAGAGAGAGAGAGAAAGAGAGAGAGAGAGAGAGAGAGAGAGAGAGAGAGAGAGGCAATACGCATAGGAGGGTCACAGAGATGCTGCACCGCTTTCTCTGGAAACTGGTGGTGTTGTTATGAGGGCTGTGAACCTATGCCCATAGCAAATTACATTCGAGCCTTTTATTGGTGAAAAAATACCATTTAGAGGACATTTCATAGAATGTCGCAGTTGCCCCATAAGATTGCATTGTAGCCCCGGCTGCCATGTCAAGGCTGCCGATGGAGGAGGTCTAATGGAAATATTCCACAAGTTGTAAGTGCCATTAGTTTGCACACTCACATTTTTAAACAGTGAAGTAAATAAAACTGAAACTGTATTTCAAGGATCCACACTGAGAGGATTTCAGCACTACTGTAAGTAGCACATAGGCAAACCGGCACCAACTTTCATCAAAATGTGATCATTGATTTAATTTTCAGTAAACTTGTAATTTCTTCTTTTGTGCAGATTGATCCTACCCCAACACTAATAAATCACACAAACTGAGGCCAGCAATCGTCATTATATATACACATTTCTCAATGGCAATCAGAGCAACCGACATTGTCCCAAACACACAATGACATTTCTATCACTCTTTCAGCAAAACACCAGCTCTGCAGCACAATACTCTGTCTCCACATTTCTCAGTCACCACCATGTCTCCATATAACACAGGATAGTTCACTTTCAGAGACCTGTCTGTTCTACATTCCAGGGCCATATATCCGTCATACAGGACACACACTGCTGAGCATCAACCAGAAAAGTCTGGTTTAAAAAAAGAAATAACACAACCTCAGTCCTACACATGAAAATAATGAATCTATAAGCAGAAACATGCATCACTGTTCAATTCAACGCAGTCAGGGGTTGCGCTGCTCTGAAACGACCAGTCGCTTTTGTTTACTTCAGTTAGAAACATTACTGAGTCAGTTTTCTGTATCTATGGATATCGTCTATTTGCGTTACCGTTAAACTACTCACCACGTAACGTTTCTCCAAAAACGTCAGTCAAGGCCAGTCTGTGGTTCAAAGAGGATGAGTCGTTTTACAAGATAAGAGATAAAGCTAATTTCTGTGTTTAGGTGTTGTAGACTGGATAAGGAGAGAGGAACCTAAATAAAGTGACATTCAGTCTGAAATCCTTGTCAGACACATGGAAGCTATTGTTGATTAATTAAATAGCAACATACCAAGAAGTCACTCATGCCATTTTGATGAATTTAAACTGGAATTAATTGACCCAGTTTATAAGCTTCTCAATGTGAATGCAGGCCTGGACCATAAGCTGCATGCAAACAAAACCCGATGTGATGAGAGAAAAAACTGTGAAAATGACAGATAAAACCTGACAGAGGAAATGCGATATCATAAAGATCTGCGTGACCTTTGGCCAAATTAAATCCACCATCAACCAAGACTGCCGACAAACAGAGACAAGCAACTTATTATGCCTCTCCCCCCGAGTAAGAAACAATACATTTGCTATCATGAAGTCAAACATGGGCACAGTGAGACCATTCAGTTGCAGTGGTAGCATCCTCGACAGAAAACAACCACAGAGCTCCAATGAAGCACGGTCCAAAAATCAGGAGCCCCAGTGTTACAGAGAACACCTGAATGCAACACAAGGATAATGTTCCAAACTGATTGGTTTCTCAGATTGGTCTTGAAGGGCAACCCTGTCAATGCTGCTCCAAGATCAGCTTGGGTTACACAAGGACGTCTTTGGCAGATAATCTTTTTGAAACCGTATTTTGGTGCCAACATACGGATTTAGTTGTTTGAGACCTGGTAGAGGGTGAAAACAATCTGGAGTAAGCTGTGAAAATCCAGTTTGGGTGTATGAACCTCAGTGAAAACACCTGCAAAAGTCATTCAATTTCAGCTTCAGTTTGTTGGAATTTATTTAAATAAACCTTTTGACCCATACCTCAATACTAGAGTTGCGTTCAAAATAATTATTACAATGATTTCAAGGCACAGGACAGCTCATTCCACTTCACATCAATAGAGAAACTAACTTTGAACCACTTTGAAAGTTGGCGCAAGTTTAGCTTTAAGTCTAAAACTGCTCAACTTTCACACTCCTCTCACCCGATATAAGATTACTGATAGCTCAGGCATAACAGGTCCTTTAGCTTTGGGCTAACGTATATTTCACCATAGAAACATGAGATATGAGTCACCTTTAGCCACTCAAACCCCCTCTGGCTCAGGGTTATTGTTGACTTTTAAAGAGATATAGTCAGAAACTTACTAATAACAAAACTACTCGAATATTGTCACATGAAATATTGCTCGGTGGAGACCAATGTTGCTCCTGGACTTTTACATTACAGCAGTCTCAGAAACTTTGTCTAGTCAAACAGGTTTAAAGGGTTTAAGAAACGTAAGCTTGAACATCCTTTTTTGTTTTTATGTCTTATCAATACATATACTACATAGTCCTTAAAGTCGTCAAAGGCAAAAAAAAATAATCCCTGTGTTCACGTGCAGGTTCATTATGTTGTGCACACATGATAAAAACAATAATTCGGGACTAAGGAATCAACAGTGATAACACCAATGAGTCAACGCAGATCCGCTTCAGTCGGACTTAAACCTCTTTCATTCCTGCTGCTGCAGTGACTCTAAGATACAAAGAGCCATTCACATGGAGGCACTGTGGAGAGATAGTTTTAAAGGCTGGGGATCTGCACTTGTGTTATTGTACAAAGGAAGCTGTGGCTGCTGAGTGTCGCTACACATTTAGTGTTTTAGCTTGCCTTTTTATTTCTGCTTTAACAACATATTAAAGCGAATCTGAAGGCAAACAGGCTGCAGAGATGCATACAGCAGACACGTGGTGGACAATGGGTGTCTCTGTAGTATGAACGCAGCATGGACTCAGAGTGGTGGAAATGACCTATGGCTGCCACGCTAATAATTACAGAGGATCAGATTTAGAGTAAATGGAGCAAATGTAGAGCAACAAACAAGACGAATCAAAATGTAGTTGATAGCTACTTGGAAAATACTTCACTGAATATGTACATGGTAGAAGTTTCACAGTCTTACACACAATTGCATAGAAGGCCTGAGAAAAGAAAAAAACAACTGTGTTTAGTCCATTTTGTAAATTCAAATACATGCAGAGAGCACTTGGTTGAATTAGTACTAAGTGTTCATGCTTAAGGCTTCGCATGCATCTTGTAAGATAAGTCAAACATCCACTAAAGCAGAACAAATGCCTAAAACTCGTTTTTAGTTTCCGGTGTCTGCTGATGCAAGTTTCAGGCTGAGAGGACCAACAAAGATCTAGTTTGACAAAACCACATTTGTACCAGTCAATTTTCTGAGTCTGTACAATCTTTCAGTGCCAAGGTCAGACAGATGAGGATGATAAACTGGCTCAGCAACCAGTGGAGCCCTGCAGAAGTCCCTGACTCCTGGATTGTTTCTGTAAGATAAAACCTTTACAGTGGTGCTTGTGTTTTCATCATATATTCAGACAGTCTGGACATTGTTCAGCATCCTTTACTAAAATATGTAGGGGTTGATTTTGAACCAGGCGAAATAAATAATTTTCATTCTTAAGAGGGTATAAAGTTTGCCATTGACCAAACTTAGTCTGGCTTCACTCTGGAGGGACGTTAAATAAATCCCAAAACAGAGTTAGATATTAACCATTGTGCAGGTTCCAGATTAGGTTTGCTGGCTTCACCACATGTGACCAGGATAAAATTATAAGCTGCGGAATAAAATAGTTTCTTTCATTAGAAAACAATCAGCCCAGTGATAAAAAAGCTCTAAAATTAACCATGGGCTAAACTTGTTGACTAAGTTCTAACATAAATCATGTTCAGTGATGAAACAATAAGGGCTGCTCCAGTGTGGAGATAGAAACTATTATAAAGATAAGTGTGAATGTAGTTTTGTTAAAGTCACCAACAATTAAAGTTGTAGTCTGAAGACAGTCCAGGTCCCTTCCACCTACACAACAATTACACACCCATTCAATTTTGAGAAGGTTTTTTTCCACTAATTATAATTCATGTGTTAAACCCCGACCAGAAAATCAAAGTCTCTGCTCCTGCTCAAATCTGAAACGGTCTAAACAACATTATCACAGATAACAACTCCTGTTTCATTCCAGTTCAATTTCATGAGAGCAAGGAGCAGCTTCTCCTCAGAAACTGAGGCTGAATCCAGGTTATTAGAGCACAAAACCCCCAGGTTCATTCAGGGATATAGGAGCACTTCTTGGTTATCTGGGCTTAATAGAACCAGGCTGGGCTCAGTAGGAAATCTCATCCATGATAATACTTAAATCTCCAAAGAAAAACTAAAATATTTGAGATGCATGACAGTCTTACTTTGGTTCTCAGCCACACTCCAGTCGAGATCCTGCTCAACATCACGCTCCATTACAGAGAAACCCAGACTGAGTCCAGGTACAACCCCAACTCAGCAGAATCCAGACCAGGATAAAGTAAAAGGAGGGTCGGACTCAGCAAGACCCAAATCTGATCACAGGTCTGCTCTAGGCCACACAACAGTACCTTTTCCACCATGACTTGGACAGACTCGTCATCTTGTCCGGCGTCTGCATTTGCTTTTTCTGTCGTTTTTGTTTCCCTCTCGGGAGCTTCTGGGAGCTGTAGTTCTGCAGACTGGCCAGTATGGCTGTGTCAAACACTTCTTTAAGGTTTTTTTGGGTCAAAGAGGAGCACTCCATGTAGGCCACCGCTCCGATATCCATGGCACAGTCCCAGGCGTCCGCTGGCTCAATGGGCCGCTCCCGATACCTCGCCAGGTCGATGAGAACCTACACACAGGAGGCTACACTTTTATTATGTATTACTTTTTTTATCCCAAATTGGGAAATTCAAAATACTGCTTTTATACATTTGGTAAACATCCTGCAAATGATTTCAAAAGTTTTGAAGGCTTTGTTAAAACTATAAGTTCAGTTGCAAGATGACAATGAGGTTAAACATGATATGCTGCATGTCTGTCAGAAGAACAGTAAGTTCACAACCCTTGATATGTCCCATGTGTGCTCTCGGAGGTGTGGCTTTTACCTTTAAGTCAAGCACATTGGGTTGAAATTATGATGTACTATTTATATTAATTAAAGCAGACATTTTGTCACTTTGGTAAATGCCAAAGTTATCTGTTTCTCATCACTTACAAGAGCCAGACTCATCACAGCTTTTGACAGATTTTTTTACATGGTGTACACACATGGAGATTAACGCACAGTGGAGTTAAAATGCTTCCACACCTTGACATCTTCTCGGAGGTCACACTGTGTCCCAACCAGAACGAGTGGAGCGAACGGGGCGTGTTTGCGAATCTCTGGGACCCACTTGTCTGGAACGTTTTGGAAAGAGGCGGGACTGACAACACTGAAGCACAGCAGGAACACATCTGCACTGGTGTAACACAGAGGACGCAGCTTATCAAACTCTTCCTGAAAAAGGTGGGAGAGATCGAGACTGAGTTTCCGTGAGAAGGTCAAAGGCAATGAGATAAATACAGAACTTCACCAAACAAACAATGTAGGCATCTCAAAAGGCATCTGAATGTAGTGCAGATCCGTGTGAGTGTGTGTGTGTGTGAGAGAGAAAGAGAGAGAGAGAGCTATAGGGATACTGATAATAATCCATGAAGATATGTTTGTTTCTCCTGTCTGACGTTCTCTCTCCAGACAACAGATGGATACAGAGGATGATAACGATTTCTTTACAATATTTATAGGTACAGTTTTAATATTATATTTTTAACAATTTTATTCTTTTATAGGTGAATGACACTGTATGTGTCTGAGGCTTCTTACTTTGCCCTCTTTATGTTGGTCAAATAGATTCTCTTTTCTTGTAAACATTCAAATAGTCACCACCAAGTATAGCAAACCTTAAATGTATTTATATCAAACATTTAAAGACATTGGTCGTAGCACTTCTGAGTTTTCAGGACAAAACGCCAGTTGTTGATTAAGTTTTGACAAAGAATAAAATTTGTTAGCATTATTCCAGAAAGAAGGAATCACTTCCCCTGAGGCATTGTCTCAAACCTAAACCTAGCAACAGGAAATGCTGCTCTGTCTGTGAGTGCACGTGTGTGTGTGTGTGTGTGTTTGTGTGTGTGTGTGTGTGTGTACGCGTGCCTATGCTGAGATACTGACCTGTCCAGCCGTGTCACACAGTTGTAGTTTGACTGGCTGCCCATCCACTGACACCACAGCTAAACACACACACACATATACAAACACACACACACACACAAACACACACACACACACGGTAAATAACAAGTGTAGTGTACCTTTTCACTGTATATGGTCATATACATATATGATACATATATATATATATATTGAAAGAGAGAGAGAGACTTTTCTCAAGTATTCTTTCATCAAATACATTATTCTATATGTGAACTAATAATAGTAAACATCTTTTAACATTTATTCTAAAAGACTGAAACATGTATCTTTTCAACAAACCCTTATTGAGGATTAGTCCGTATTTAAAAAACGTCCATTACTGCTGTGAAGTAGACTCAGTGTCTCGTTCAAACTAAGACATATTAGAAATGAGAACGATCCATCAGATGGAAGTTTTCGAAGACCTGCTGGTGATGAGCACCCGGTGTCAGCTCCATCATTTACCTGAGAAGTTGTCGAAGGCGGTGGGCACATACTCGGTGGGGTACCCGTTGGTGGTGTAGCTGACCACAAGGCTGGTCTTCCCCACAGCTCCGTCCCCCACCAGCACACACTTCACCCGCCTCTCCGCCGACCCTGCCCCTGTCTCCGTCCCGGAGCGCCGCGTCCTGCCAGAGCCCCTGTCCCGGCTCCTGACCCTCCTCGGCGGGACGGGCGGAGCAGGGGACACCGGTGCCGGCTTGAAGCTCCTGTCGCCCCGCGGAGGCATCGGACCCAGGGAGGAGGGCGACTTACTGCCGGAGGCAGGAGCTTCAGTCCCGGTACGATCCAGTTTTTACATCGTCTATTAAAGTCCGTTCTGTGCCGCGTCTGAGATCCGTTTGTCAACAGTTTGTCGTTGCTTGTGTCCGCTTTGTTTTAGTCTCCATGGCTGAACCAGATAGATTCAAACTTCATCACAACCCAAACACACACAGACACAAACACACGCACACACTGACCCAAACCCACTGAACAGAGGCAGCGTCATGGTTCACTCACATTTCATCAGGCTGAGGGAAAGAGCCGGAGCTCAGCGTTAGAGAGAGAGAGAGAGAGAGAGAGAGAGAGAGAGAGAGAGAGAGAGAGAGAGAGAGAGAGAGAGAGAGAGAGAGAGAGAGAGAGAGAGAGAGAGAGAGAGAGAGAGAGAGAGAGAGAGAGAGAGAGAGAGAGAGAGAGTTTGTGTCCAGAGCTTCAAATGACATCACTCGGTGTTTGATTGTGTGTATATGTGTGTGTGACTGCGAGAGTGTTTCGAGAGAGACTATATTATTCATTATTACATTACATTACATTATATGTCATTTAGCTGACGCTTGACTTACATTTTTAGTACACTCAACATTTATGAGGGGCCATTTAGGGGTTCAGTATCTTGCCAAGGACACTTCGGCATGCCGATGGGCAAGAGTGGGTTTTGACCGGCAACCTTCATGTTGGAGAACGCCCACTCTATCCCCTTGGCCACACCGCCTATGTCCTGAGGCTGCCCCCTGCCGGCTGCTGGGTTCCTCTGCTGCTCCTGCTTGGTTTGTGCAGCTTGTGATTAACTAAAGTTGTCCTTAAAAGAAAATCTTTAATATCCTTCAAGGGCAATTTGATGTACAACCAGCAATTAGTGCAAAAGAAAAATAAACCAATATATACAATGTAAATAAAACGAAATATAAAAACCCTATAGACCAGGGGTTTTCAACTGGTTTTGTCCCAGGGACCACCATTCGGACTACAAAATAATCCACGGCCTACTGATGCGCCTACGCGTGCGCGTGCCTACGTGTGTGTGTGCGTGCATGTGCATAGAATGAAGTTTTACATTTGGTTTTGCATGTTGGTTTTTTTTTAAAACCTCAAACAAATCTAGAAAAATTTCAGTAAAAAACAACAAAAACGGTGGATTTTCAGATGTTTAAGAATCGAAAACAAAATTAAAATGCAGTTTGTAGTTGTACTGCATCTCAGAACCATATGTACATCATTATATAACGTTCATGACTTAAATGTACAGACATGTAGCTGACATGTTGAGAGAACGTTAAAGTAACGGTGATCTATAACAATCAACATAAGCTGGGGTTACAACTGAAGAGTAAGATGACAAAGTAATGCAGGATATGTCACAAATGATAATCATACAATATCACACAAACAATTGGGGCGTGCTTAGGCCCGATTTAAACGTGTCTATTCATTCTGTCGGGAGAACTGCTACTGGATAGATTTTAGTCTTAGAGCTCTCCTTAGAAATTGTTTCTCAACCAGCGGACGTGGTAAAGTTGACTGTTATTGCAATTCATTGTTTTGGCTGTTTTTCGCTCTTTTGTTTTATTTAATATTTTCATTATTAATTCTGCCCTTTTGGGCCTTCTTTTTGGGCAAATAAAAATTCCCATCATACAAACTAAATCTTCAAGACCTCCTGAGAGTTTTTCTACCTAGCTCAACCGCTCTTCTACATCTACCTTTAACCTGCATGCACAGGGGAAAACTACTGGCAGTTTCTAGCCCCAAGCCGGTTTCAAGGTTCCCCTCATCACCTTTATTTAATTTTAGACATATTTTAGTATTTTAGATATTTTTCACAAAATTCAAGAGTAATCTGGAAATGTGTTGAAATATCAAAGTGAATTTTGCGGACCCCCTGCAATGCCGTCGCGGACCACAAGGGGGCCACGGACCCCCGGGTGAAAACCCCTGCTGTAAAGTAAAAACAAGTTCCAAAAATGTCAATTGTCCAAGATTATAAAAAGGATACATATCTTATTAACTTCTCAATCAATTCAACGTGAAACCTAACCACCGGTTTATTTAAGAGACGTTCATCTGAAGGTATCTCCCTGATTGGCTGTTCGTATTTTCACAATATGGGAAAATACGGAACCGAGCAGTGTCTGACATGTGTTTCCTCACGGACTCTTTTCAGAGCTGTACCAACGCTACATGTGTTTTGTTGTGACAGGTTCAGGGGGATACTTTCTTTTGCTGGAAAATTAATTCCCAGTGAGTAGAAACTGTTTACTGGACAGACTCGTAACCTACGCTAGATGATGTCCAGCGACAGAGGAGAGTCCCCGGCGGAGGTCGTTCTGGGTTTCCTGGAGGAGGCTGTGCCCTGGCGGCTCAGGTCCGCACAGTTCCCCAGTAAAGTCGGGGGGAAGCCGGCGTGGCTCAGCCTGAGAGGCCTGCCCTGTCTGCCCGAGCTGGAGTGTGAGAGATGCCGCCTGCCCATGGCCTTTCTGCTGCAGGTGAGTGAATAACTTAAACACACAAGCCCCCACATAAATGTGGAGCTCAGTTTTAATATAACAACATGTTGCTGCACTTTTCTGAGCACTGGGTGACATTTCCACTCTCAGTGGACCCCCTCCTGAGAAGTGTCAGCTGACCAACTCATTATACTTCACATTAAATTAATACTTTATGATCAGATTCTTTAGACTCTGAAATTTTTTAAATTTCAGGGTGTGATTTTGACTGTACCTGACTGTATTCACTTATATAGTGCGAGTTATATACTGTGAGTTACCATTAATGGAGCCATCCTCAGCCTCATATGTTCTTAAACTGTTGCATGACCTGTGATCCAACCTTCTCAGTCAATAGTCTCACTGAAGTGTGTAGTTGACCGTCTCCATCTCTGCTGCAGGTGTATGCACCGATCTCTGGTCAGGACTGGAGTTTCCACAGGTTGCTCCTCCTGTTCTGCTGCAAAACCCCTGAGTGCTACACACTCAACGACAGCAGCTGCATGAAAGGTACATGGAACCATTACTGTATTCTGTCCTCTTTGTCCTCCTTGTCCTCACACCTGTCTCACCCATCAAAAGTGCGGAATGAAATAACATTATATTAATCAATTGATAAATCATAATCACGTAATCATATCAGCTTTGCCAAACATTCAACTCAATTGCAAATATTTCTACTTTTCTTGTTGTGTTTGAAATTATGACAGAGATTGATTTGAATGTTTTTTTTTTTACATTTTATAGACCTCACATTGATTGATTGATTGACTCATTAATTAAAAAAGTACCAAGCAAATCAATTGAATGTGGAAATAACCATTAATCTGCATCTTCGTTTGAAAGATTCTCTTCAGTTGTTTATCCTCCTCCCTAGCCCACATCTTCTTCTCATCTGTTCTCTGCATGTTTGTTGTTTAATCGTTTTCAAAACAAGACTTGATGCATTAAGGTAAAGTTCTCTGACTGATTATTTTTCTTCTTCATTTCCACCCAGTTTTCAGAAGTCAGCTACCCAGGAGCAATGAGTTCTACCCTTACGACCCTCCTCCAGGTTTGTGCATTTTTCAGGATGTCAGTAAATATTCGGATCTATCAACCCATAATGACAAGTAGTTCAAATGTTTTTGTAATTGTGAACACACATGCACTATTACATGATCAGAATCAAACTTGGCTTTTATACAACTTTATAAAACTATGATAAAGATGATTAATTGATTAAGCTCTATTAGGCCGTTACAAAGCATCTCACTACAACAAATTCTCAATATCTGATCTTTTATCAATATTGTTTTTGTTTTGTTATTGTTATGTTTGCAGACCTTATTTTATTAGCAGATGATGTAATCATCTATTTCTGGTTACATTTAGTTTCCATATTGCAGTTATTGAGAAGAGAGTGGTAGGTGTTGCACCACTGAAGATTGTTTGTTTGTTTGTTAATATGTTATTGATTGAGATACAATCTTTGTTTCCTTCAGAGGAGGAACCCCTCAGCGACCCTGAATCCGACCAGAGAGTGTTGCCCGTCTCTGGGGTTAAACTTTGTTGGGTGTGTGGTTGCCCTGGGAACAAAGGTTGTTCTAGATGTCACACTGTGACCTACTGTGGAAAAAACCACCAGATGCTCCACTGGAAACACACACACAAGAAGGAGTGTGGCAGCCAAGGTGTGTTTACTTGTTTTCTGCACTGAAAGAGACTGGACACTGATTTGTTTACCCTCCATCGACTGAACAATCACTTGCTGCTACTGAAAACTACAGCATTTCTGAAGGATTTCTAAAAAAAAGTCTAAAATATATTTTACGAATCAAAAAGTATTAAATATGTTAAAATATTATATTTGTGGCTGTGTTCAAGATTTTGGATGCCCACTGTCTTTGCCTGTATTTTGAGAGATAATATTTGCGTTTTGGAATTATTAACTCCTAGACTAATTTGCCCTATCATCCATTATGGGGAAGTTTGAGTGACTCTGAGAGTCTGATGTTCCTTCATTATCTGTTGCTTTTAATTGTTTACATTGTGTGGTGTTTAATTCAATTGTTGAAACCTGAAGAGAATTTTTTCTTGTTTCTGACATGGTGTTGTGATTTGCACTGTAGAATGAAGGATTTGTGAAATACATTTTACAGTACCCAGTATCACAATAACTTATATGTCCCACAATTTCTCTTGAACAGCGTTTTTACCCTGAGCAGTCGTACATCTAAACTTAAGAGTCAGCGTTTGTAATATCCTGATATATTGGAGATTAAATATCTCTACTGTGTCTTTTGTCTGTGTGTCTGAAAAGAAGTGTCCCTCGTCACAACATCGGTCTTCCTCTTCCCTGAAACTGAGCTGGTCACTGAGCCTGAGGAAGAGGAGGACAATGGGAAAGAGGAAGACACAAAGAAGGACGAAGGAGAAGAGGAAGGGAGCACTACCAAAACAGATGAAGATTGCCTGTCTTTAGCTGAGAGTAAGAAACAGAACAGAATATGGAAGGTTTTAGTAACTGCTCTGTACACGTCCTGACTTCCTGTTGTGTGTCTTCAGCGCTGGCAGAGACCGACCTGGAAGAGATGGCAATGTGTGAGACTAAAGACATGAAAGTGTTCCAGAGGTTTAAAAAGAGGATCGCACCAGAACCACACCAGGTAAAAAATAAATACAAAATATATATGTCAAAAAGAATGAAAGGAACACTGGACCCTCCTCACACTGATGATGTGCAGTTTGAACTCAATCAGTTCCTCTGGTTGTGTTTCAGGTTGTGCGATACAGTCGAGGCGGTTCTCCCTTGTGGGTATCTTCTCAACATATTCCTTCAGACCAGGATATCCCACAATGCACCTGTGGCGCCGAGAGGACTTTCGAGTTCCAGGTAGTCACCGCTCAATAATCTGATCTCTTAAAGACTTTTAATTTTTGCTGTTGTTTCCTTTCTTCTCCCTCTATTCACCTTTACCATAGTTTTCATTGTCTCAGTCATTTTTCCTGACTGCGTTCATCATGGTCATCATCATAATAGTAATCATACATTTTATTTCTATAGCACTTTTTAAGCTTACACATATAAAAGACATAAAAATTTAAATCTGTAAAACCCTTGTAAGTCATAAAACTTTTAGAACATGACAGCTCATAGATCAACAGCATTATACAGCGCCCAAACTTTTATAAATTTATGTTTAAGTATACAATTTATTTAATAAAAATTAGAATAAAACAAGATGTGATTGAAAAATGATAGATAATATATAAGATATCATAGGTAGTGAATGTGTAGTGTATGTTTTCATTAAATTAGTTAAAGTTATTTGTTATGAATACAAAAGTTATGATTACAAAATGATTACATAAAATAAGGATTACATTTATAGGATAGATTAATAATTAAACACCATAAATAGTAAAAAATGTTTGTTACAATAAAAATACCCAGAAGGATAAAAAAAACTACAATCAAAGAGGATCTATTATATGTGAAGGTCTGTGTCTCTACACAGGAAACAGTATTTATCTGTTGGATAAGTGTAATAATTGTGTGCTTGTGTGTGCAGGTGATGCCCCAGCTGCTGAACAGTCTACATGTGGACTCAACAGGAGCCAGTATCGACTGGGGTACGCTGGCCATCTACACCTGCTCTGCCAGCTGTAACCGTGATGACCAGTACTTCCCTGAGTTCATCTGGAAGCAGGATTTCAGCTCGGATCAACACACACAGATTAAACACTCATAACATCTGACAGCTCATACTGAGCAACGAGGAGACTGGTTTCATCACACCGGCAGTGATGTCACTTCCCATGTAGGGAACTGGACGTGTGCATCAGCACTTCCTACATTACTGATGAAGATACACAGATCAAATGTAAAAATGTGTGAAATACCAGTGACTGAGTGATCGGACTCTTCTGTATCCAGGAGAATTTTGAACAGCACATCACTGACCTACATTTCTGTTTCGAGGAACAATAATAACCCAGACAGGGTATTAAATTAATAAAATGTATTTCATTAAAAGTTCAGATATTCAAACAGGTATTCTGGATCCTGTTCTAAACATTTTCTTAAATAAACACAATTTCTGGTTGTAAAGAACTGTTTCAGTGGTGTTTTGGACCTATGTGATTATCAGTGTATGTTCATCTTGGCTACATATTATTAAAACAGATCAGTTAGGTGGAGCTACATCATATCCTTCTCTCTGCCCTTGTTTCCCATTGTGCTGAAACAATACACAAATAAATCTTAGTTTGTAAATCATTTAGCGAAGCAACATTTTAAAAAGGGATTATAGAACTTTTCATTTACAAAACAATCGACAATGTTGAGACAAATATTTGAATGCAATTTAAGGAGGAGACATGTGTCAGTAGACTAGTGTTGCTGTGCAGTATGTGGTCCAGTTTACACGGCTGTGTGCCAAATACTGAGCACTCGTTGTATAGGAAATAAACTCTTTAAGTCAATAAAGTTTCTGTTTTCAACTAACACAGCACCGAGAACAGCTCCTACCTTCAGTACAATCAAGCTGCGCTAAATTTCACACTCAAATATCAATCCCTTAAATATCCTTGATTTGGCAAAATACAGAATTATTCCCTAAGAAAAAAAAAAGTCTGCCCACAAGGCCTGTTGAGTACGAGTGTGTCCAAACGTTACTGTAAGGAGCCTCTTTAACAACAGTCAGTATTTACACATTTATTAATGCACAGTGCAGAGCATCAACAGTTTCAGAAGAAGCAGAATTGCATTTAAATGTGACGGGGCTCATACTCGTGCAGAAGAGGAATATTCAACCCAATGTTTTCGTCAGAGTTTTCCGTACGAATATTAGTAGACGAAAACACACTTGGTGAACCAAATATATTGGGAATCCAAAATTTTATATTTAATTGCTTAACTTTTACATTGTTATCAAGGATGTGTCCAGTTGAAACACACAAACAGAACAGAGCCCAAAATGTAGACTCTTAAATGTAAATTTTTGATTGAACAAAGAACGTGAACAACCAACACAAATTAACAATTGCAAATGCTCAAAAATAATAATTTCAAACAGTAACATGTTTAAATATAGATTTGAATGGCCAAAAACATTTTTATTTTAGAATACTTTAAAATGGCAAAGCAAATTGTAGTTTCTGCTATCAGTCTTTTAGTGCTAATGAATTTAAGAAATGGTCAGCCTATTGTACCACCTGACACTTTTCTTCCCATTTCCATTTTGGTCGAATGCGTCTGAATTTTTAGAATGAAAACAAAAATTCTGTCTAACAGGACAAGGTGTCCTGTTTGCTCAAACAGTCGAGGAGCATCATTCCCTTTAGGTTTGGCCTTTTTCTAAAACAAGACTACACAGCAGCAGGACCTGGATCAGATTCAAAATTTAAGAGCAGCCAAATTGTGACAGCTGATTTACAATAGATTATTATGTCTCATGTTAAAATTATCTACCAGATTAAAACTCACTTTACAATATTTATGAATGTAGGACTACGCTGGAGCCAGATCAGATTAATTTAAATGTACATGCTTTTTGGATCAAACACAAAAACCAGACTGATTGATATGAACAGTGTTGAGGAACTTAAATCTCAGTAAATACTCTGATAGGAATGTGGGGCTGACAGACCTGAACACAACTTTGTGTAACTAGGAGATAGAGCAGACAAGTACTAAAAATGCAATGTAGAAAACTTTTTAAAAATGCATGCATAAAAATGCATAAAATAAGAACAGCAATACTCCCGGTCAGACCGCCTCTCTTCCACTTAGCGATTTTTACATTTTCTTTACAGTTTTATGTACAATGAGGGATGTGATCCAACAATCTGAAAACAGCTGGAAATAAATGGAACAGGGTCAAAACACAGAACAAAGAAACTTTCAAAAAAGGTCCAAAAGTCCTTTTTCTTAAAAAAATTAAGGAAAGAGGAAGGAAAAAAAGTAAAAGGTGACTAGTTCACATCCCTGCACAACAGCCCTTAGAGCAGTCCACTTGTAGAGGTCAACATTTGGATGACACTTCTACGTATCTTTAAAAAAAATCCATGTAAAAGAGACTGGGTTGGGGAGATGTTAAAAGAAAAGAACGACAGGTCCTACGTCGTCTTGCGGAAACCTTTAAGGATGGGGTAGATGCTTTCAAACGCTTCGTAGATCTCTCCTCTCACCTTGGCACCTAAACAAAAAACATATATATATATATGTTATAACTGCAATAAGTAATTATACCATGTTACATGCATCTTCTCATATCATGTTTTAAGTGCTATTTTCTTGAAACGCTCGAGCAACAAGGACATTTCTCCCTTAAATCTTTAGTGCCATCTGGTGGAGAAATTGTTTGTACCCTAAAAAGGGATAGTTCACAGTAAAGGGAGTAACCAGTTACTTCGATTGTATTGGATTTGACTGCAACACTGTTTACCCCTTTACTCCAAAAGGGTTTTGTGGACTTAAACACTTCATCCACTCAGCATAGTGGTGAGTATTTTCTGTCAACCATCCCTTTAATCCTAGTTTGACATTAGTGTACTGTCAATTATTAGTAATTATATAACATGTACATTGATGCCAATATCTCTGCAATGATTTAATATGACGAGCTCTCGTTCTGATCTACAGCTAATAGTGAGTGAAGTGGAGCGGGTTTTACCTGTGAGTACAACTTTCCCAGAAACAAAGATGAGCAGGACAATTCTGGGTTTGATCATCCTGTAAATCAGCCCAGGAAACAGCTCCGGCTCGTAACTACAACAGACAAGTCACTTTGTTTAGACGTAAAACATGGAAGAAAAAAAACACAGGAAGTCTGCATCATTTGCATCTGTATTTAGCCTGTAGACGTTATACTAAATGTCTAGAAGTTACCTGCTGAACTGTTGATGTGTGAGGACCAATCCCTCTAGTCGGATGGGGAACTTCACATCGCAGCTGCCCACCATGTTCTGAATTTTGAAGTCCAAGAACTTGGCAGGAAAACCGAGCTTCTGCACCACACGGGCATACTTTCTGGCTGCTAATCTCGACATCTCCTCACTGGAGAGAAGGTGAGTTGATGAGAAGCAGATTAGAGAGAAAAATGAGGGAGAAACCTTGATTATATAGTTTAGTAGTGAGGTGAAGAAAGGCAAGGCTTGCATGTCTTCTATCGCAGTCTTAGTGAAAATCTTTATTGTGCCTAGAACACTACTGTGAACATCTGGCATTTCATTGAGAACATGCACATGGAATGTGGAACAAGCTACATTCTGACCTCTTGGCTCCAGTGCAAACCATCTTCCCAGAGCTGAAGATGAGGGCAGTGGTTCTGGGTTCTCGTATTCTCATGATGACGGCAGCAAAACGCTAAAAGAAAGCAAGAGAATGAAATATTACTATTACTGAAAGACTTCTTCCCATTGTAGCTGTGTGGGATGTTAAGTATAAATATGTCCAGTATATACATAATGGCAGATCGGGGAATCATCTAACCAACTTTAAGCCCCAGATATGGAAGCTAGAACAAATCCATGACAGTTTGGAACTGTTGAGTAAAATATGAATGTGTTTCAGTCTCACCTTTGGGTTGTACTCTGCGTTCCTGGCTCTCAGGGCGATGGTCTTCAAGTCGAGTTTACAGCCCAGATTTACAGTGGATACGATGTTTCTGATAGTAGACAGAGTGAGAAAAGTACAGAGAACCGTTAAGTCACTATGTCAGAAGTATCCAGTTGTGTGGCAGTGTTGTTAAGTTGGGAAATAAAAAAATATCTGTATATAAACTTTGTAAAAAAATTGCAATTGCCCAAGAACACCCACAGAAAGTGTAATGTAAAATAAAATGTCAATCATGACAATTTCATTGGCTATTAAACGTACTGTAGCTGTGGTACGATTCCAGAGCTCTCTGAGGCAGGTGTGGACGGTGTGATGGGGGTCATGGGAGTCAGCGGGGTGTTGTAGAGCGGGGTGTTCCCTGGTAGCGCTGTGGTGGTCGTACCAGCTACTGTCTGGGAATGGAAGAGCTGAGGCGTCTGCCCTGACGTACCCGGAAGGCCTAGAGAGCAAATTAAGTTATTAGTTGTAATATGAAGTGGTGATAAAGTTTCACTATATCGAAGACTGAAATTATAAATGTTAAGGTTAATTTCTAAGAATAAATGTGAAAGACAGCAGTTCCAGGGATATGAGGTTATGATCTATCATCATAAGCATGGCAGAGGACAGACAGGGATTTGACAGTGGTGTGATGTACCTGTGTTGGCCTGCTGTGCCTGCTGTTGTTGCGCCTGTTGTTGCTGCCTCTGATGTTCCTCGAGTATAGACAGACTGTTGGTGTTCGTGACTGGTTGAGGCGTCAGGCCTGAGCCATAAGGCATCATGGGACTGAAGATTGGCATGCTCGGCGTCATGGCCCCCTGTACAAAAAGTCAAACAACATAAAGTTGTGATTTAGCAGAAGAACCACATTATTAACAAATTACACTGAAAAATATTGCAAGTCACTATTTTTTCTTCTTCTTTACATTAAATCACGTGAAAGTCAAAATGACTGTACATCTACTTTGCGTAGTGAAAGTAATGGCAGTAAATTTACCTACAGCATGTTAACAGTATGTAGGAGACGTGGTAACAGAAATAAGCCACAATTCAGAAGCTGTAGGATGAGAGCATAGTAGAATCAGGACCAAGCTGGTACGTTGAAGTCTCAGCATTATCCTGTTCAGACATGGTAATAACATCCACCCTGAGAAATCCCAAAACCAGTGGTCAGCTCAGAGAACGCTGTGTTCACACCCGACATTAAAATTGTGTCCCGATTGTGCTTCATGTGCCTACTTGCTTTGGGGTTTCAACATTCCCACTCCATAATTTAACAAAAACATATTCAAACATATTCGTAATTTGTGTTCACAAAGAACACATTTCATTACAGTTTGGTCAAGGTTATTGTTCTTCTTGCGCAGTGAAGACAGATTTCACCAATTTAAGAAAAGTATCAATAGTTATGCGTCAGTGTTGATATAGTGGTAGTTGCAGCAAACAAATCGATGGTTGTTTGATTATTATTAATTGTATTTTGGGTATGTAGGTGGACGAGTTTGTATATACATATATGTATGTATATATATTATATTCTATTCAATATAGAGTACAGATAAAACTACATATTTATAGATATATAGGGAGCTAATTAAGCACTTGATCATTAATGTAAAATAACTGTCTTTTAACTGCTATAATGCTACCTTGTTATTGTTTTTACTGTCACTATTTTTACAATGTTAAGTGCGTTCGAGTTAATTTTAAAAGCACTATACAAATAAAAATATTATTATTAATTAATGACTTATGGAGAATGGGTGAGATTAAATAAGTTGGTACTACAGCAGGTTAGAGGACATCAGCTTAGTACATGGGCCAGAACACCTTTAGGTTCACACAGCTAAACAATGAGGTCACATGTATTCCACACCACCTCCGAATGGGGTGTAGGTGATGAGATCTCAGGACACATTTGGGTGAATTCAGATTTGTTCTTCATGTTGACCACCTGTGATCATATCACTCAAGGGGGATGTTGATGCCAGGTCTGTGTGGAGGCTATGACATGGATCGCATCCTGACATCACGCTCACTCCACTGGCTTCCTGTTTGTCACAGGATCGATTTTTATTGTTGTTTGTTAACTTTTAGATCTCTTACTGGACTGGCGCAGCCTTACCTGGCTGAACTCCTTCATGTTCAGCCTCCAGTTAGAGAGCTGGGGTCAGCCACTCAGCTGCTCCTGGACTTAAAACGAGGCTCATAACCAGAGGCCATCAGCCTTTGCAGTAGTAGCCTCTTATGCAACAGCTTACCACCAAATATTAGATCTGCCCCCTCACTATTACACGACAAATCATTGGTAAAAACACATCTCTTCTCCTTGGCCTTATTTTCGATTTGAGATCGTTTTTTATCCCAGCAGATGTAGTCTATTTAGCTTTATCTTAGTTTATTTAATTGGTATTGTATGTAATGCGTGTTGCTGATTGCTTGTTTTAACTTTTACTTTGGTCAACCAAGTTGTTTTCAAAATGTGCTATATAAATAAACTGGACATGTGCCGGTCAGCTTCAAGTCAGGTGAGGTGGCCCACCTGACCCCGCGCTGAGGACGAGCACCTGTTGCTGAATGGGCCGTGTGTTCCTACCTGAGGGGAGGCCAGACCCGGGAAGGCTGGTATACTGTTGTTCTGGTCCATCTTGTCAGCTCCTCACGTCGGACACCGCCACCAGGAGCAGGCAGGGACACCTCTTCACAGCAGTGGCCTCAGAGCTCCGCAGTAAACACAAACAACCGGGGGGGGGGGACTCCACTGTAACACCCTCGTGTTGTATGTCCTCTGACAGCGAGAACGCGTCTGGAATCAAACCGGTAAGAACAGGTTTAAAGACAAACGCGTATTGATCACCGTGCACCATGAAAGCTGAGTGAGTAACTGTCAAATGACACGAAGCCGCTGTGGCGCCAACACACATTTAGCTTTAACGTCTGTTTGCGTTGCATTAGCATGTTAGTTCCGACCCCCTCGGCATGATGTCTCGTGCAGAGGATTAGAGTGAAAAACACGGGTGATGATTTTGTCTCCACCTAAAACCTGAGCAGTGTCTCAGCAGGATGTCTGGACACCTCCAAATTGCACCACATCAACACAGTGGCTAGGTGGGGTTAGCCGCACTGCTAATGTTAGCTACACCGGCTAACATGGAAGACATACGTCCAACGCGCTGCGGCCTCAATAGAAGCGGCGGCGTTGTGAGTTGACGCCAGATTGCAATAACTCACAGTGCGGTGGGAGGAAACTTCCAGTCGCCCTCTCGCAGTTGAAACCAGCAGAGAAACTGTTTTAATTCAGCTCCGGGCTCGTGTCATCCTCAGTTAACTTCTTCTTCGGCGCTCAAGAAAAGCGCTTCTTCTCTTCTTCTTCTTCTTCGTTGGCTGCTGCTGCCCCCGGAAGCGGAAACCTTATTTTTTCCGCTGTGTCACAGTTCACGCAGAGCAGACAGAGCGAAGATGGCGTCGCTGAGTGACAAGTCGGTTTGGGACGAGGTGGAAGATGGCATCGGGGAAGAAGTTCTGAAAATGTCCACGGAGGAGATCGTACAGCGAACTCGGCTCCTGGAAAGCGAGATCAAGATCATGAAGAGCGAGGTGCTGCGGGTGACCCACGAGCTGCAGGCCATGAAGGACAAGATCAAGGAAAACACGGAGAAGATAAAGGTGAACAAAACGCTGCCGTACCTGGTATCGAACGTCATCGAGCTGCTGGATGTGGACCCCAACGACCAGGAGGAGGACGGGGCCAACGTGGACCTGGACTCCCAGAGGAAAGGAAAGTGCGCCGTCATCAAAACTTCGACACGGCAGACCTACTTCCTGCCGGTGATCGGGCTGGTGGACGCCGAGAAGCTGAAGCCCGGGGACCTGGTGGGTGTCAACAAAGACTCTTACCTGATCCTGGAGACCCTACCTACCGAGTACGACTCCAGGGTGAAGGCCATGGAGGTGGACGAGCGCCCCACAGAGCAGTACAGCGACATAGGAGGGCTGGACAAGCAGATCCAGGAGCTGGTGGAGGCCATAGTCTTGCCCATGAACCACAAGGAGAAGTTTGAAAACCTGGGCATCCAGCCACCCAAGGGGGTCCTGATGTATGGGCCACCTGGCACAGGGAAGACCCTCCTGGCCAGGGCCTGCGCCGCTCAGACCAAGGCCACCTTCCTGAAGCTGGCCGGTCCACAGCTGGTCCAGATGTTCATCGGAGATGGAGCCAAGCTGGTGAGAGACGCCTTTGCCCTGGCCAAAGAGAAGGCTCCATCCATCATCTTCATCGACGAGCTGGACGCCATCGGAACCAAAAGGTTTGACAGCGAGAAGGCGGGAGACAGAGAGGTGCAGAGGACCATGCTGGAGCTGCTCAACCAGCTGGATGGCTTTCAGCCCAACATGCAGGTCAAGGTGAGGATTGTGCCATGAAAACCTCAGAAACACATGTTTTTATTATGATACACAGTCTGTATATGACTGTGGATCACACTGAACTCCAGGGAAGACAAACTTGTTCTGTATGATAAGATGGAATTCTATCAAATAATTCTCATCAAATTTCACAGATCACTCAGAAATCGAATCTAATCTAATTGGACACTAAATAAATAACCCTAAATCAATTATTCAACCATTAAATAGGGGTAGAGTTAAGTACAAATAAAAAAAGTACAAAGATTTGCATGTTTTATCAAGCTACACATCAAAATTGTCATACTGTTAAGAGTAAATACACTAGGACTAAATCCAGAATATCCCCAAATGAATATATTTACACAATATGATTACTACAGTAATATTGTGCATATTTTCCAGGTGATTGCGGCCACCAACCGAGTGGACATCTTGGACCCTGCTCTGCTCCGTTCAGGTCGTCTCGACAGGAAGATCGAGTTCCCCATGCCCAACGAAGAGGCCAGAGCTCGCATCATGCAGATTCACTCCCGCAAGATGAACGTCAGTCCGGACGTCAACTACGAGGAGCTGGCTCGCTGCACCGACGACTTCAACGGAGCCCAGTGCAAAGCGGTGTGTGTGGAGGCTGGTATGATCGCGCTGCGTCGTGGAGCCACAGAGCTGAACCACGAGGATTACATGGAGGGAATCCTGGAGGTCCAGGCCAAGAAGAAGGCCAATCTCCAGTACTACGCCTGAGGACACTGCTCTTGTCATTTTTATGTTTTTGAGAGAGTGTTGATTGTCAAATATATGCTGTGTAAACACTTGAGTTAATAAAAAGAAGTAAAATGTCTGTAGAGTTGTTGTGTTTCTTTCTGCTAAACGAGGAGGGTTGAGTCCTGGTTTCATGAGGAGCAGATACATCTCACAGCTGCTGTGGGTTTTATTTCTCAATATATCATATTTAGTCAAGTCAATTAAATAAATCCCACAGTTCTTATTTTTAGTGACATTTCCTCAGTTCATTGTATTTCTATCTCTGGAATCGTTTGTGAGAAGTATTGGCTGCATTACTTATCTGTCAACTCAATTCTTAACCAGTGTCCTGTTAACAGGTCGCGACATGAAAGTCTCGATCATAAACACTGCAATGGAGTCAACCCAAAATAAGACAATCCCAGAGGCACTGGCCCTTTGAATTTTGCCACAGGTAGGGAAAACACCAAGATGTTCTCTACCTATGGCTTAATACATTTGTTTGTTATATTATATTTCCCTCCTTTGACTTTTTTAATCCTACTTTGAAACAATTTATGAGTTAGTTCAACCTGAGAGTGATAAGTATTTGTTTAGATTATTAAGTATTTTATCTCACATTGTAATCGATTGTCCTCACACAAGCTTCTTCTACTTACAATTCTGGAGACCCTTCAATAAATATTAAATCTACCCTCACTTAAATATTAAGTCAGTCTGAAGTGATAGTCAACAGTGCCCATCATGCTACTGGTTGATTACAAACTTTAAGAATTGAAAGGAAATTGACTTTTCACATTGACAAGTCAATTTCCTGCTTCTTCTCTGATGTACTTCTGTATTTTTGGCATAGCCTCGTGAGGGGAATGGTGGAGACTGCACTGGATGGTGTCTAATGCCATAATTTAAAATTGTTTAAGGACCCAACCGATAGTTGTCACTAGGAATAGGAAGGACATTGAACTGTTGCAACACCTTGGGTTGTAAGTCTTGTCAAACCTTTTCTGTGATCAGAAGTGTGTCTTAACTCACAGTGTCAATTTAAGAAAAAACATCTGATAACCAAGTTTAAGTTAAAATATTATAGGATTTATCAGATCTGTTGATCAAGAATTTTGTTCTGCTTTATAAAATGTAAAACATGTCAATCTATACTTCATAGGATAAGACCATGAAAAGTAGAGTACTACAAATGAAAGCAGAAATGCTACCAATCACAAAAAGTACTTATCTACGGCTTTTTATTTTCATTGTTAGTACGGGTGCTTAACACCTTGTCCTTAATGTATAACACAGTTATGTGCTTTATCCCGCTGTTGTGAGTGATTTTCATTTCCTATGATCTTTTGGCTTATACAGATGTGAACAATGCAGTAAAAACAGCAGCAGACTTTCAGTTCTTTACATTTATTAACAATGTAAAAAGAATAGCAGAGTATGTGTCTTTCCAAACCCTAATGAAAAATCAAGACAGAGGCAGAGTCAAGGGAACAGTGGGTGAAGAACCTGCTTCTCAGAACTGAAGTGCTGATCTAAAAATCAGGTTGCCAAGCCAATAAAAGCAAGGATGTCATGAAGCCTCACGAGAGGCCAAACCAACTTTTGAATCAGAACTCATGTTCGAAGAAACAGGATCTAAAAAAGGGGCCAAACCAACCGATGGTGGAAAGAACAGACTAAAGAAGAAAGCAGAGGCAGATGGAAAAATCATTTTAACTCCTCAATCTTTCCTCAGAGGTATTGTCTGCTCCTTAATGCCCTCCTTCGTAACGATGCAGATCCGAAGGGCGTCTCCGGTGTAGACATCCCTCTCCGCAGCCGAGATGAAGACATCTTTGACCAGCTGCACAGCCTTTTCCTGAGTCAGAGGAACATGCTCCACACCCTCCATGTTCTTAAAACCAATCTGGGGGAAGATTGTGTTAGAGCGAATGAGACATGAATGTACTCTGTCCACTATGAAGAAACTTCAGAACACTGCACATTTGATTTTCTGCATATTTAATGGCAGAAAGCTTGAGATTATGAGAAATATGTGTATTTTATCTACCTGGTTGTCAAGCAGCGGCTGTAGCATGGCACTCGCAGATCCTCCAGCCTTGTAGGTGTCTCTCTGATAAGAGCCCACTGGGTCAAAACTGTACACGGCTCCCTTTCCTACATTACAAATAATAAATGTTACAAATAAAAACAGTTGTTACAAGAACACAGTGAAAGCTTTGCAGTGTCCAACTTAGATACAGATTTAATTCAACCTAAATGTGTCATACAATGAGAAAAAATATTAGCAAATGACAAAGTTGACATTTCCTGTCCCCTGCAATCACAGCAGATTATATCCCCACGAATGTCAAATAATGAATTTATGGGAACGTCTTACTGGCTGTATTTAAATGCCTACCATGCTCATCCAGTCCTCCAATGATGTTGTATACGTAGTAGGGGAAGAACCTCCTGCCATACAGAATGGTAGACAACATGGCTGCGATGGCTCCGGATGTCATTGTCTTGTTGTTTGAGTGTTTGTATGTCTGGGGGAGGAGAGAAAACATTGGTTCAGGTGTTAGTCACAAGTCTCCTTGTAGGAGTGCAGAAAGTAATTCAGCAACAATTCAGAAGAAGTAACAAACCAAGATGAAGTCCCTATTGAATAATTGTAATTGGTGGGGACTAGTGGGAGGTGCATGTGCAATGAAGAACCACCCTGCTGAACAAATATCAAAAATGACCACAGCTCACCTTTAGTCTGGCATCAATGATTTTGGTCAGGGTCAGGCAGTCTCCATGGAAACCGCTGCAGCCGATGACAGTTGTGTCGGTCCTGTAACGTGAGAAACCCACAGTCAAAGTCAGAGCCGCATCAGTTACTCATAGTGACTGTTGAGTGGATTCATCATCACATAAGCAACTCCAGTCAGAGGAAAAACTACACTTCCCATCTAACAGAAGTAGTGGAGCTGCAGTGACTTGAACAAATAGAGGAGGAGCCATTAGAGATCAAATAGAGATGACAAGGTGATTATTATTGTTGATTCCCTTCACTGACAGTATGGGGAGGAGACGGTGACACTTACAGCTTGTAGCATTTTGGTGAGTCCCGACTGTGGATTGAGTAGCCTTCACTCAGCCGAGTGTCTGAGGCTACGATGGCGAAGTCCTCCCCGGCAACAGCCAGAACAGTTCTGAAAATGAAAACGGATTAGTTTATCTTATAAAGCACGTCAAAACACACGCAAGTCCACTGATGTCTGTGGCACACCAACGCTAAAGCTAAAGCTACTGGTTCGAAACTGAAACTGCGGCACTAGTCAAATAATATTTCATAAAGCGAACATGTACTCTGTAATATAAAGTGATACATGAAGATAAATATCCACCTAACCACGTGCGCTGATAAATGCAGCTCTGTTCACAAAGTATTAATTTAGTTCAGCTTTGTTTGTTTCCGTTTGCTACGCTGCTAGCTCGTTAGCACAGTGCAGTACATGCAAGCTAGCAGACAGCTAGCCGTGGAAGATTAGACTCACCCTCCGTTGAAAGAGTACGGTGAGAAGCGCTGCTCTACGGGACCACTGTAATGATACTCCTTCATTTTGCCCGATTCTCCAAACGACTGTGATGAAATCATCTTTGTTACAGGAGGAACACAATCCTCTCTCACGCTTCTTTCTGTTAAAGTCGCTGTATCACTGCACTATGGCACCGTCTTCTTTTACTGTCCGCTAACACGACTATACAGCCAGTCTCTGTGCCAGAGCGCCCCCATAGGCTGTTTTCATGTACAGCAGGTAAGGCAGGCGTGCCAGAATGTGATCGGACGACACACAGGGCTGCTCGTCTATGTATATATAATATACATGTAATATATATGTATTTAACAATGTCCGGATGGGTTATCTACATGTAATATATATATGTATATTATATATGGTGCTGCTCAGTGGAAAATTGACTTTTATTAGTTGTATAGCCACCTGGATACTTTAACTGGTAAAAGCATTGGATTGGATCAAGTTAGGACATGACTTGAAATAATGCAAAGTCATATGGATGATTGCAAATAGACCATTGCTTTAAATCTAATAGTCCTTCTTTAGTGGTCTTGGACAAGTTATTGTCTGATTTGGGGAGTATGGAGCGGAGAGAGGAAAAGCTTGGGGGGGTAATACTATACTTCAAATATATGATGCAATATCAACATTATAATAGTAGTAATAAACCAATATGATAATACTGTTGCTATCACCATTAAAACAATAAATAATGGTTATTTGTCATGTATTTATTATTATGTACCATATATTATAATAATAACCATTACATTCATTAACATACATCGCTAGAGTGGTGAATTGTGAGCAAGACCAGGTAACCAAAAATATTAGACAGACTAGCAAACCCATGAAATGACAACAATTCGACTTAATAACTCACAGATTAATGAATCTTTTTTAAAGTTGCTTTTATTGAAAAAAAAAACACTTCTCAATTCAGTGACTATGACAATATTAGCAACAAATATTCCTCAAACAACCTGCTCATTGCAGGATAACACAAAAAAGATAAACATGATAAAAAAAAACAACATATAAGGTGTTTGCAAAACCATCAGTTGAAAGATTGTAATTGCGAGATGCCAGTTCTACCATGGCTGTATTATCACAATGAGTGGTTACATTATCAACAGTGAAGGGTTGAGATATATTTGTTCTGATAAACAAAACTCACATATAAATACCTGAAAACAGCTGCAGCCATCATGAGGTCACACAGCCAGTGTCCGTTACATTTCATCACGACACCTCACAAGCACCATGTCATCATATGTAAGACAAGACTGTGTTTAAATAGAACGGCTCTTTACTGGCCTGACTCATTAATTCAAGTTTATGAGACACAAAATGTATTGATCAGCAATCTCTTGATAACCGTGTTTGTTTCAGTAGTACAGAATCAAAATCACCATTTGCTCGACTGAAACAATTGCCCATGAGTTTGTTTCTGCAGGAATGTTAAGAAACTACAGGATTCATTGGTTTAATGGACACATTGATGCCGTTAATGGTTAGGAGTTAACATGATGTAGTGCAGCACATCTGGATGGTAACTGTCTGAGGTTCAGTCAGTCTCTAACATTTCAGAGCAGAGGTGCTATGCTAAATTCATGCTATCTTAATGCCTAATCTAGGTTTTTAGAGCTATAATCACAAACATGTCACTTTGTCTTGAAGATGGGAAATAAGAATTCAAATCTATCTTCATGCCCCTTTTTTTTTTTAAGAGTAACAGCAGGTGAGGATCTTATGCACGATTGTTGGTATTCGACAGGAGGGCGACAATTTTGTTTATTTCTGGATCCTGGTTTTTTTATAATTCTCCAAGCTTTTGACATTAATGATGAGGATTCAGGCTTTTAAAATGTTCCGGCCTCTGTAAATGACTGAAATAATGACAGTTCATTTGTGTGGAATTTGGTCAAGGTTTTTGTGGTTCATGGTGATGAAGATCATTTTTGAGCTGACTTTGACTTCTTAGGTGTTTTGGCTCCTCCCTTCTTCTTGGGTGTGGTAATAGATTTGCTGCACACTTCACAAACCCAAAGACCTGAGGACACAGAGAGAGACTGAATCAATAACCATGAAAAAATAATTAGAAATACAAAAAAAAGTATCTAAATTAATCATGCGAGAACAGGTCTGTTTTCTTCTCTCTCCTGTGCTTCTTTCAGATACACACTTAACTTCAACATTCTCCTAAAATTATCCAGAGGGGATGTATGTGACAACACAAAGGTCTCAGTCGTTTGCTCTGGACACTCTCTGGAGTTTATCTTGCCCGTCCCCCCAAGTAAAATGCCCATGTGAGAATAAAGCAGGATATTATCCGGAGAATTCACAGCTAGTGGGTGGGTGTGTTGAAGAAGTTTCTAAAACATGTAATTTCCATTGCAAAATGTATAGGTTATATCCTGCCTGCAGGATGCTCTGCCCAGATGCCACCTCTCACCTGAATGTTGTGGTCATTCTGTTGTAAACATTTTGGACTCTGTTGTCTGAACAATTGGATCTAGACATTTTATAGAGTTTATGCCTACAATTTGCTTTGTTGTATTTGTTGTCCAGTCACCAAGTGGGAAGTCAATCAAGACTTTTCACTAATGCAAGTCATATAAGTGGTTGTGTATCTGTTTTCCCACAGAGCCGCCCCTTCACACTTCATGTACTAGTATGTACTGTATGTGCTTCCACTCACCGTTGGGAATGGAGTCCATGCCCACGCAGAACGTGTGGTAACCTCGATCACATTTGTCACAGAACATCATCTCGTCCTCGTGGTGCGGCTGCTGGCACACAGTGCAGGTCTTACACTCCATACACTGCCAACGGTACGTCTGGATCTCACTCACCAGCCCCGTGCTCATGTCCAGGCAGGATGGGTGGCCTAAAGTTTATGCACACAGAGAAACGTGCACAGAAACAAACATGCATGCACAGACCCGGAGACAGGCACATAACCAAGGACATACATAAATACACAACACATGCACAGACATACAGGGAAACAAACACAAAGACAAAAAGAACAGGCATGTGAACAGGTCCACCCACCCACATACACACACATGAATACACCACCTTGTTGCTTGAGAAGAGCTCAATATCAATTATTATTAATAAGCTGAAATTTCACAGAATTTACACAAAAAAGTATACACCACATGTGATTCTAAACATGAACAGAGTTAATTCATTCTAATGATGTTTAACACATTTGATAGAATTACTAAAAAAATAACAGTGTCCTTTAAATGAAGTGTATGAACTTACCACTGTTATCACATTGGGAGCAGTGAATGAGAGCCTCTGGTTTGCCTCTCCTGTTGGCCTCTTTACCCTTCTGGCAAATGCCACATATAGCATTGGGAATGACCTTAGGCTGCAAGGGCAGAATAATGCTATAAAAACCAATCATACATGCATTTCCTGTATTCATGGACAATAATGAAGTTCAACAAATGATAAACATCTAGAAAAATAAAACAGGAGGACCTCTTTTCAATGGTTTAACTTGATTTATACACTCTATACACAAACTGAATCAAAGCTGCCGTCCAACTAAGATTGGTGACACTGAATCTACAGATTAAAATAGATCTCAGACCTTCTTGCACTATTGCAGCATCTAAAATCTAAGGAGGATTTATTTTAACTGTGGTCAAGTGGTGTCATGGAGAATCCTGCAGTGCTATTTTTTTCAAGAAAAACATGATTTGTTTGTCGAACACAAGCAACACTTCTGCCTCCTCTATGAGTTTGCCAACTTTATTTCCCTTCTTTACCTGCGCTGTACAAATATGGACATTGAAAGTGTCGCCCTTAATAAAACAAACATCTTTAGGAGTTGACAGAGGACAGGAATGCAAGAACCAGAGTGGAAATGTGAGGAGGCTATGGGATACTTAAACTTTCTAACACTTCATTATTCACCTGTGTGACACCCTAATTGAATGTCTTAAACACAGAAGCCACAGAAATCTTAGTTCAAAGGCTAAAAATATGAATTTTACTGCACAACATTAACAACTGAGGAGTAAGAATTTATATTTTAAGTCAACAAAATGTGTGTGTTCTTTGTTCCTTAGTTTATTCAAACTTGAAGAGCATGAAAAACATCAAAATAAGAATGTGTCATTATTACTATTAGGAGACAAATTCTGAACTCATCAAACTAAATATACTTTTTTTCCCCATGTTATTCCAGGTTTAATCATGTGTTGTAGCCTGCATCCGCTCTAGTTACTTCTAACATCTCAGGAGATGGTGAGACATCCATCATTAAAATCCCCCCTGATCACAAACAAACAGCCAAGAGAACAAAACTACAGGACACAGTTATGATGGAATCCAAGAAACAAAATGAAGAACTAAACAGAGAAAAGACAGCAGCAGGAAAAGGAAGTAAGAAAAAGGAAAAGCTGGACAGAAACCCCTGAACTGCTCATGGGGAGTTTAATACATATCCATGTTATTTATTTATATGTATTCTCCAGGACTCATTCTCCTTAAAAGCAGAGTTGTTCATAGATTTGACCTGGCTGTGTTACTGAAATCTATACATTTCTAACTATGTGTTTGTGGGCAAATTAAATGTTGACATTACTAGTAGTGACAGGTCAACATTAAGTTCTGCTTTACGCCTGTCGAACACAGTCTTTACAGTCAGTCCTTAGTGGAAACATCCAAATGAGCAATTCATGAGGTTGAATCCAGCTAGTTTAAATAAGTTTTATTCTACATTAAAGGGATAGTTCACAGATAAATGTCATTTCACACATTATCTACTCACCACTATGCAGATGGAGGGGTGGCCAAACTGTCCGAGTCCACAAAACACTTTTGGAGTATCATGGGTAAACAGTGTTGCAGCCAAATCCAATACAACTGAAGTATCATAATATAACAACAGAAAACAACATACTGCTTGTGTGGTATCAGAGGACATCAGAGGACATTTAGGCTGGAAACATTGTGTAAATGAAGCTGTATCAAGTCGAATATGAAGGTCGGAGTTTCCGGACACTTGGATGACACCACAAGAGCAGTATGGAGGCATGTTATGTTGTTTTCTGTTGTTTTATCACGTTTGAGAAATTGATCACCAGCACTTCAATTGTATTGGATTTGGCTCCAACGCTTGTTCCCCTCCAAAAGTGTTTTGTGGACTCAAACACTCCGTCCACTCCTCCATCTGCATATTGGTGAGTAGATAATGAGTAAGTTTACATTTTGCAGTGAACTGTCCCTGTAACTAAATTTGGACAAGAAAGACATACTGTATATAGGCACATAAAGGAAAATGTTAACCAAGATGTGAAATATTAAACAGCGAGGCAGATAAAGTAGAAACTCTAGGGGCTGATCACACAGTGATCTCAGCCACAGCTGGATTCCAATGCAATTTAATGTCTCTGCTGTCAAGTGATTTCTAAAAATTAGTTGATACGTTAACGTGTTAGCTCTGCCATACAACTTCTACAGTCCTGTTTGGACTGAACGCACAGTATCCACTGAAATCGAACTCTGCTCAGCCTCACAACTTGTGTATGTAATCATGGTCCTTGAATCTGATCAATCGGACCAACAAAATCTAACACATAATTTCCTTCTGAGGATCAAACCAGCCCCACAAATTATTGTAGGAATAATGCAGTCAATGGCACAAACACTGCCAGTCAGTATAATCTGCTGCAGTAGTAATTTAATTAATTTCATATTAATGTATGAAACTGTGTCACAGTAAAGAAAATCTATCCGTGGATAAGCTACAGACAGACCACAGTCGCAGCTTAATAGCAACTCAAATCATTAACATATTGTGGTAATGGTGCGACATAGACTTATCATATATGTAACATGCAACATGTATGACATTGGAGAAAAACACTGCTGAAGAGGCAATCAGTCAATCTAATTTGTTCATTTTAAGTAATTGTTTTTATTCATGAACTGTTTTTGAAACACCACACTACTCAAAAAGCCTTGTGAGTTTTCGCCAATGAACCACTGCAAATACTGATGATGGAACCAGACCAGAGCGAAGTAACGTTAATCAGCATCATTGACCATAGGCTTTTCTGTCATATGTAGGGTTTGTGGAGAAATAGAAGTCAATGAAATCTACAGCTGAAGGCGGCCTGCAACATTCCAACTCTACTAGAATTTATTTATTTCTAATTCAATTATTAACATACCACACAGCTGAGCCAAACTCATCTGGACACCCAAATCCCACTTTTTTATGAATTATTATTAATAATAAAATATGTATGGTGATAAACCAGCACATTCTATGTGTTGTTTTTCTTCTCCAAGATTGAGGATCGTAAAATAAACAAAAAACAAAGTGCATAGCACAATGGGCTGTTGGAAGTGAGTGGTAGACTCATATATAATACTGTTTGCCCATCTATAGTGCCTCAAATTTCAAGAAAAAAAAGAAAAGAAATCAAGACATTCATTTCAAATGACTACCAAAGATATGTCATGACTGGGTGTTGAACACTAATGTGGGGCTTGTCCAGTGGACTCCAGATCCAGACAGATAGCATGCAGACTACTTGTAGCTCAGCAACAGTGTGAACACAGTCAGTAAGTCCTCATCTCTCCAGGACAGTTAACACCCATGTCAAACAGTTGTCTGATGCTTATTAAAAGATTAACAGTACAACATATGGTGTATAAACAAAGTATATTATTATACCAATACACACTTTTAACATTAAGGTTAGGTGCATTCTACACTCTAGATATAAATGTCAAAACTCTCTAGTGTTAACATCAACTACTTTAAAAGCAACCACAAAACGTATGTGGTTTATATTTTCTATATCAGAGTGACAAAAAGACTTTTCAAAAATGAAAAAGAAAAACTAGCAGCCAAAACATCCACTCACTTGTCTTCGAAGTATCTTTTTTTGACAAGTGAGGACAGACAAGAGGTATATTGAAGACACTTAAAAAGGAAAAACTTTTAAAGTTCAAATTTGTCTTCGTTGAAAAACCCAAAAAGTGAAAGTGCAGTGAAGAAGAAACAACTGTTCCTTTAAAATGTTCTTATTGCTCACAGTCTGGTACGAAGAGAAAAAAAACCACCAAGTGGCAATCATGAAAACAAAAACTGAAGACAGGACCCCAGGTGTATGTCTGTATATGTGTTTGTGTGTGTGTCACGTGAACCAGGTTGTATCAGCTGAAAAGCTGACAAACTGTCGAAGTCGGAGAAAGAAAGTGAAGAAAGCTAGGGAGGGGTGGCGGGATGGATGGAGTAAGGGAGTGGTGGTAGTAGTAGAAAGAGGAGGAGGGGGTAGAAAAGTGCTGCTGCTGTTGTTGGAGAAGAGTTCAGGTGGTTTTGTCCTCTACCTTGTACCCTGGGGTGGCTTTGTGGGAGGCTGAGTGGCGCAGGTTGCCATCTTTGCCTGGGGTGGATGTCCTGTCTTTGGCCTTGGCCTTGTGTCCGCCTCCCTCCTGGCTCTCCACGTCTGATGTGTTACCTGAAGAACTGTCCTGTAGGGGAGCAGAAGAGGGGGAGAATGGGTTTTAGATTCATGTGCACAACCATATGATGTGTAGAGCACATGCTTCCACCAAGGCCCAACAGTCCTTTTATGAAATCTGACCCCTGATTCAGATCCAAAATTGGGTTCATCCCTGACCCATATCCTTCAAACTAGTTTTTGGCTAATCCTGCTAATAACTAACAAACACATAGGAAATCATGAGCTCCTTGGTGGAGGTAACTTTAGTTGAGGTAAATGACAGATGAATGATCTGACACCCAGTTCCAGTAGCAAATGTCTCACAGATGAGTTCTTCTTTTTCTCATCTTTTCCATCCTCTGCGTCGTCCGAGTCGGGCTCGGAGTCCAGTGCTGGGAGGTCTGGATCCAGTGGAGGTTCAAACAGAGCTGTATTCAGCGGCAGATATCGCAGCTCATTGGGAGAATACCTGTAATACAAAACACAAGGATGAATCAGGGAAGAACTTTCAGCAAAAGCAATAGCAGTCTATTTCACTTTCAGGAAAGATGGCTATTCGTTTTGAGATGGTTGAATAAAAAAGTGGCCAACTGTAGGCAAAGCATTCATTTAAGTGTGTAATGTACCTTTTGTAGTAATCTTGGAACTGTCCTGGTATAAGAGCCACAGGGTAGGGCCCCGTCTTGGTCAGCTCTGGAGCCAGCACCTTGAACCTTCCTTGAGGCACCTGGATGATCTGAGTAAAGACACATTACACACAATGAATCTCTCATGTAAAAACAGCCATTTCTGCATTGTTGGCTCTTTGACCAATCTCTGCAAAACCACAAATCATCCATATCCCCCGTGGGACTTACATGTGTCTGGAGGTCAAAGTAAGCTCTCCTCTCTTCCATACGCTCCCTGTTGAAGTTAATGTTGAACTCTGCAGCTTTTTTCGCTGCCTTCTTTATGTACTCAGGAACCTTACTGGCCTCCACCTTCTGAGGATTCTGCTGCTGCATTTGCTATAAAAAGACAACAGAGGATACTTAATAGTTTGTGTTTTATTTTTTACAATGCTTTAATGAAAAGTAGGCTACCACATTAATCTATTGCCCTTCGGTCTACAGGATATTTTCCGTTGTTTGTGTACTTACAGAGTACTCTTTAGCTATTCTTTGTCTCTCTCTCTCCTGTAGAATGACTGAATACTCTCCGTGTTTGGCTGGATACTCCTTTATCATCAGATCTATCACCTCGTCACTCCGCAGAGCTGTCAGACCTGGAAAAAACAAAAGTTCAGTTTTTGTGTACATATAACTACATCATTTTTTGTATTCATACAAGGTCTCTGTGACCTTTGACCACTTAGACATAATCACTATACCTTTGAAATCAAATAAATTCCATCCAGCACTCTTTAGATATCAAATCAAGATGCCAAAAACATGTTATTTGAGGGCCCACCATGACAATGACCTTCAAAATCAAATCAATGAGTCAAAGTGATTGTACTAGATGTGATGAAATTCCCTACAGGCAGTCCTAATACATGAAAGTCACCTGGACATGAGGTCACTCTGACCTTTTGATCTTGGACCACCAAAATGTAATCAGTTCATCCTTTTTACCAAATTTGAATAAAAGGACAAACGGACAATCAACCCGAAAACATAATGCCTATGGCCACTGGCTGTCACTGGTGCCAAGGAATAAAAAATCAACAAACACATGCTCAAGCTACTACTGAGAGTCGAACACGTGGACAAGGTTTCCTCACATACTGCAAGTATTTTGCTAGCAGCTAGTTCACTTTCACTACAGTTCGGAAGTTTGATTCCTACCCAGGGTACACTGTGTTTCAGTGATGACATTCTGTTCACGCAGGTAAAGCTTCTCTTTGTGGGACAAGTCTCTCCTCTCCATATCTGCACAGGGATAAAAGCATAGTATCATTACAACAGTATGACAGTAGACAAAACGTGACCACAGACTGGCTTCTCGATTAATAATAAAACTAGTCTTCCCGTTCACAGGGCCTGAACTAATACATATTACAACATTTGTCCTACGATTTTACCTTAATATCATAATCTATAGAAATCAAATAAACTTGATAGTTTGGGATCAGCAAAAAAAAATCAAAATATAAATTACTATTTTAACTTTCATATTGACAATTCTTACCAGGATATTTTCTCTTGAATGAGGTGACTCCCAGATATTCGCTGACCTGCTCCTGAAGCATGTAATATTCTCCCATGTCATCTGACGGCCATTTGTACTCTGTCAGATTCTCTGCTGGGAAATATGTCGGCCTGGAAGGAGAGGTTAGCGAAAAAACATCTCATTTAAAATCAAGTACAAGCTTGTTTTATTCATAAATATATATATATATATATATATATATATATATATATATATATATATATATATAAATATTCACATTAATCCATGCATTTATACAGCACTTCTCAATCATCATCCACTTATAAGATGATGTGGTCAGCCAGGACAAATTTGTGGTTTCAATATCTTGCCCTTCACTGTGATGTTTCTTGCCAAGATTCGAGAAAACCTACCCGAGGTCTTGGCTGGAGGTGTCGCAGCTTCTGGAGCTGTCCCCTGAACCCATCCTCCGTCTTTTGGGAGGTTGGCTTCCATCATTGGACTCTTCTTCTGTTACCTCCCCCTGCAGATGAAAAGAAAAACAAGATATTAACTTTAAAAATGATATTGATAAATGATATGATAATTTGATGTTAACGGCATGTTGGCATATGCTTATATGAAATTAATTCTTAAGAAAAAAACAGTTCTGGATCCGGACACATTGAACATTTCTAGAATGCACATCTGTACCATCAAAGTCTTCTTCAGCTGCAGAGACAGCGGAAAACATATTTATCACTCAGCTATTCTTAATTTATGTGGTAAAATTGACCCTGAAGGCTTTTATTTGGTTAGTTCAGGTCCAATCTTTAAAATGGCCTCTTTTAAAATAAAATGAGGCTAACTTTATATATTATTATGCAAGAGACTGATTATTTTTCACTAATTTTGCATTAATTAAAAATCCTTTTGTTGATAGGTTGGTGTGGTGGGAAGTAACTTTCTTATTCAGCATCTGTGATTGATTGCAAAACATGAACTACACGTTTGTGTCAAACCAAAACAAGTATGAGCTTATGTTGCACAGTTGTTAGAGTTGTGACTGACAGGAGGACACAGTGAAGTGCAGTCACTGTCCAACTACTCGCAAAACCTGCTGCTATTCCAGACATGAACGTTTCAAACGGAACACGAGTTTCTGAATATAAAACAGTAGAAAAAGCTAAACCATCCCAGTAAACAGTGTCCATTCACTCCTAATGAAAACAAAGGCGAGACGCTAACAACGTCTGTCAATCATGGCCGCTGTTGGCCAGTTAGCTGTTAGCCAGTTAGCACGCATAGCCCCGGGAACGTAGCTGTGTGTGGTTCGTGTGTTTACGGAGAATACACGTCACCTTTATGGATTGTGCTCCGGGAGTGGCGGGGTTGCTGTCGCAGGGCGGCCTGATGGGAAGTACAGCAGCCATATTTAGTAGGATACAGGCTGCTAACAAGCTAGCTCTAAAGCCGTTTCTTCCTTCACTTCTTCTTGTGAAGATCAGTGGCTAACGTTTAGCGACACAGGCGCCGCCCGGTGGACTGGAGGGTTGGAATTGTCTAGATATGTGTTTATTCTAAATATATTCAGAATGTTCTTTGGTCATTTCAATATTATCTTTAAACAAGTATAGCCTCAAATAATTAAAGAAATTTTCTGCAATATAAAGTTTCTAAATACCTAAATCTCGTTCAACAGCGGCCTTTTTGAGACATCACAATGTTCGGGCTTTTATTTTGAAAACGGCAAAGCACCTACGGTAAGTCGGAGGGGCAAAATCTGCTGGAATCCGCGGAAACCATCAGCAGAGTATTTTCATTTACTTAGCTAGCGAACCATCTGTCAACTCCTATTCCTACATTACTTCTCTTTCACCGTCAGACCGACACCTGGGCGATGTCGGAGTCTTACGGTAAGAGGTCCGCTTCCCCGGGGAAAACCACCGTTAGCATCCCAGTTAGCCACAGATGGGAAGGAGGCAGGTGTGTCGAGAGGGGTTATCTCATCGTCAACAGAGATCAGGCTAATGGAGCTGCTGGTGGAGGCTCATGGCCTTTAAATGTCGTGTCAGTGCGATAAAATGGACTCAGGAGATTCAGAGCCTGTGCAGAGTAATGACGACTTTATAAGATTGTGAATCCCTGCGGAGGTTAACGGGATGAGCAGGAAACTGGAACCAGGGAAGATGGAGCTGCTGCGAATTTGTGACCGAGCTGCGCATCCTGTAAACTACATATTGATACAGTGTAAACTGCATATCATCAGTGTGAACTACATGTCATCATCCGGTAAATTACATATTACCACAGTGTAAACTACGTTATATCACAGTGTAAACTATATATCATCAGTGTCAACTACATATTATCATCCTGTAAACTACATATTACCAGAGTGTAAACTACATGTTATCATCCTGTAAACTAAATATAACCATAGTGCGAACTACATATTACCACAGTGCAAACCACGTAATATCACAGTGTAAACTATATATCATCAGTGTCAACTACATATTATCATCCTGTAAACTACATACTACCAGAGTGTAAACTACATATTATCATCTTGTAAACTACATTTTACCAGACTGTAAACTACATTTTACCAGAGTGTAAACTACGTAATATCAGAGTGTGAACTAAATATAATCAGAGTGCGAACTACATATTTTATAAGTGTCAACTACATATTATCATCCTGTAAATTACATATTACCAGACTGTAAACTACATATTACCAGAGTGTAATCTACATATTATCAGAGTCTGAACTAAATATAATCAGAGTGCGAACTACATATCTTATCAGTGTCAACTACATATAATCAGAGTGTAACCTACATGTTATCAGAGTGTGAACTACGTATAATCAGAATGTGAACTACATGTTATCATCCTGTAAATTACATATTACCAGAGTCCGAACTACATATATTATCAGTGTAATCTACATGTTATCAGAGTGTCAACTACATATTATCACATTGTAAACTACATATAATCACAGTGTAAACTACATTTTATCAGAGTGTAAAAAACATATTATCACAGTGTTTTAACATGTTACTGTCACAATTTACTTAATATCAATACAGTTAATGATGACTGCTGTGATATAACACACATTATATGTTTTTATTTGGTCTTTGGTGCTCCCTCCTCAGATTTCCTGTTTAAGTTCCTGGTGATTGGAAATGCTGGAACTGGCAAATCCTGTCTGCTGCACCAGTTCATTGAGAAGCGGTGTAAGTTATAACGATTCAACACGTTGCTCATTATTCAGTTTCTCTGACTTCTAATATAAGTGTTGTCCTATAGAACTAGCTTGTCAATATGTATTGTTAGTGAAGCATTCTCAAAATCCTGAAAATGTAAATTTTCAGAATTTTTATAAACTTATTATAAATGACTCACTAAAAAGGATGCGGGATTATGTAATATATAAAACTTTTCATACCAGAAAACATAAATGATATGTTGGAAAACAAGTCATACCCCTGAATTGAAAACCAATAAATCGGTCAGACTCTAGACATGATATAGAACATATAAAACTTAAACAAGTAACACACAGATGTTATAAGTCCATCATTATATTTATTATAATGTTCAGTGTTTATTTTATTGAAATAGTACATGATCACCAAACTATCCTTTGCAGCTATATTTTTAATAAAGACATGAATCCCCATTTTGTTTTCCAGTTAAAGATGAATCCAACCACACAATCGGAGTGGAATTTGGCTCAAAGATCATCAGCGTGGTCAATAAAATGGTCAAACTGCAGATTTGGGATACTGCAGGACAAGAAAGGTTCAGGTAGGAGAAATGTCAAATATATGTTCAGGTTCTATGTCCAGCTGGAAAATGTAATCCTATACCTTCACATCACCTGGGAGTGAAACTTAAAGTGCATAGATTGTTTTCACAGTTCACATGGTTGTTATGGAAGATTTGTGGAAGCTGGTGAAAGGAGAACTCAGGCAGCAGCTGATGTCTTATACAGACAATTTGAATGTAGACTTGATGTATCAAGGAGACCAGAAGGTGAAACAACATACAAGTGAGCAAGTGTCACCCCCAAGTCGGACGATGTCTTCAAAGCCTCCGTATACATCTCCCTCTTCTTGCGTCGCCCATTCCAACAGCACACCCAAGTATTGCTAGAATGCTGTCACGCTCTATGTTACATGTATGTGTTCGCATTCTATTGGATAGTTAAGTCTAAAGTATGCATTCCTAGATCACATTGTGTCCTTACGTCTTTCTCACTGGTGAAATACTCAAAAGAGTTCATGTTGGTGCCTCTCTGTCTGGGACTTCTGAGTTACACATGAAAGTCCCTGAACGAAGACACTACAATGTACTGCTGGTTGGTCCTTTATCTATAACCTGACCTTTGGTACTGCTTAGAGAGAGAAGGGAGTATCATTGGAATTAGCCAGGCACTCTTCTCTTAATACTGTACAGTTATATTGTAATATACACTATATATACATAATATATAGTGGGATATACAGTAATGTGTGAGGATGGTCAAAAATTCCTCAACAGTTGTGACATCAGACGTGTAACTAATTTCATTAATTTGCTGTATTGTTTTGCAGTAGTTGCTGAAACAGTTTCATATGTTTTTTTGTGCTTCCAATAAAGCAATGACAGAATAGATTTGGGAAACACTTAATCCAAATTATGGACTTGAGATGAAATTAAGTCATCACATATTATCTGTCTTGACTGTGCCTATTGACCTTTGTGCGTGTGTGTCAGGTCTGTAACCAGGAGTTACTACAGAGGAGCAGCAGGAGCCCTGTTGGTGTATGATATCACCAGGTAAAACAATGATTCACACTTGGTATCAGATCACCTACCTCAGTATCTGGTCCCTTGTTATTTCTTATTAGTCTCTTCAGATTTCCTTTCTCATTTGTAACCTGTGCGTCTTCTCCCTGTCTCTGTCCCCACTGAAGTCGAGAGACGTACAATGCTCTGACCACATGGCTGAGCGATGCCAGGATGCTGGCCAGTCAGAACATTGTAATCATCCTGTGTGGAAACAAGAAAGACCTGGACGCTGACAGAGAGGTCACGTTCCTGGAGGCGTCGCGTTTTGCTCAGGAGAACGGTACAACCAACAGTTTGTGATCAAATGGTTCAGTTTGAGTGGATTTCCCAGGTAATTCAGGGATCTCTTTGAAAAAGAACCAGGCACATTGATTTAACTGATATCTTTAAGTGTGGGTCAGTTGGATGGAATTAAAGGGCTGTTGGCCCCTGGTGGAGGTTTGTGCTTGACTTAGTCCCATTCTACTTAGAAAAACCTTTTTTTTGTGGTCAAAATAAAATGGCTGTATTGCTAAGATGACAAATTACTAAAACACTGTATCTGTGTGTGTGTGTCAGAGCTGATGTTCCTGGAGACCAGTGCTCTAACAGGGGAGAACGTTGAAGAGGCTTTTGTCCAGTGCGCTCGGAAAATTCTCAACAAGATTGAGTCAGGTAAGATCTCTGATCCTTGCCCATAACCCCAACCCATGAATCCTTCCTTATCCTAACAGGACCATCAAGGTGGGCTTATGTTTGACTTCAGACACTGTAGCAGTGTTTTGATCTTTTTTTAAACAAATCATATCTCCAACACTCACAGTCCCAAACAATGAGCCGACACTGAGCTGGAGCATTTCTCCTGGAGAACCTGAAGATAAATAGAAATCTGAACACCGGAGGAGAGTGGAAGAGTGAAGGCCAGATCACTTCTCAGTTCTATAGTGGGACAAAGGGATGTAGTGGAGGGAAAATGTGGCGCACCTGTATTTTATACTTACACCTACATTGTCCAAGTGTTTTTTTATTATATACATATACTGTATATATATAATCACCACAACTTGAATGGCAAGCTGTGCACTATTTAAATCAAAAATGATTAAGAGCTGGTGATCATCTGTCTCCTCACTGATTTTGTCTCTTACTTCCAGGAGAGCTGGACCCAGAGAGGATGGGCTCAGGAATCCAGTACGGCGACGCCGCGTTACGACAGCTCCGCTCTCCTCGTCGTGCTCAGCCGCAGGGCACCCAGGAGTGTGGCTGCTAGTGGACCTGCCCTGCAACATACACATACAAGGTAAAGGGGCCAGAGAATCCGTGTATTTAAGCTTTCTGTGCATTATAAGATGATGATGCAGATTTATGAAACTGGACGTTCTGCTCATTGCTCTCTGTGCTGTGCATCCTCTTCACTCAGATACTCATTGTCGTCCGTACTCCTGGCACTCATCTCGTCACTCACACATGTTCACGATCTGAATTGAGATTGAGAGTGGAGGGGTTTTAAGAGCATTTTTGCTTTGGACAAAAATACATTTAAATGATTTACAAGTTCCTTTGTGATGTTTCACCCCAGCCAAGACTAAAACCGAAGGAAAAATACACTTAGACATACATCGATGTGATACGAACTAACTAAACTGACATCTTTAAGACAAATGTATTGATGAATATTTGGACATTTCAGTTTGACTCATGTCCCATTCACCAACATATAGGTTTATGACCTATACTGTAGCCAGCCACCAGGTGGCTATCGATGCATTTTGGCTTCACTTTTGGGGAGCAGTTATGTCATCCATCTTTATATGCAGTTGATGTATGTACTTTAAATTTAAAATGTGTTAGCTGGTTTAGTTACTTATTCGTCCTGATCTTTTTGTGTGATTTCTTGACAATAAATAATATAGAATATCACCAGATTTATCCTCAAAGAAAACTGATGACTTCATAAATGATATTGTTTCATCTTTGCTTCTCCCCCCAACATTGCTTTTTAAAACTGTGATCTACACATTTTGTATTCATATAGATAGGAATAATAACAAAAACACTTGACTTAGGAATTGATCGCCCACTCTTCCTGCAGATCTCTTCACAAGAGATATTTTTAGGGCACACACAGTAGGTGGGATATCCACCCACACATCTTCATTGATGTACAGATCAGGGGGCTGCAGGGGGCGGTTCCAACAGCTCCAGCTTGTGGATTTTGAAGTCAGCTTTGGATCATTGTTCTGTGGTAGAGCCAGCCTGTTTCCAGTTTCACTCCCCTGACTGACTGTAGCACCTTAACATCTTGAATTAGCTGGTATTAAGTGGAACCCTCTCTTCTCTCTGCCCGTGTGATGAATGTGTGCGTGTGTGTTTGTAGTCTGGTTTAGAGTGGTTCAGACAGGTTTGTGAAGATCAGGTGAAGAACAGCCACGAGGAACCATAAGGTCCCGGGTTCAGGTTGCGGTGCTGGTGATTCCTCTCTGACCTTTGACCTTCGTACGGACCTCTGAGAACCTCCAGAACCTTTGTTATCATGGCCTGCACCTGCAAGAGATCCACGCCCCTATTAAGACCTATGAGCATCTCCAAGGTAACCAGAGACCATCCCTTCCAGCAACCTGCTCCCCTATTGGGCCAAACCCCCTCACCCAACCCTCCAATCAGGATGTGAACTACTGACATGTAACCTTTCTCCCTCTCCTAACTGTCTACTGACCCTCCCTCCGCTGCTCTCCTCCCAATGGACCTCACTGTTGTCTTTTCATTACGTCCAATTCACTCTCAAAGTAAAGACAATTCGTGTCCAGCTGCACATATGTAAAATAGTGATTAACTTTCAAGCTGTTGGCACCTCATGGCTTTAGCTTCACACTCACACTCAGAAAACATATTTAAGAAAACTGTTGAACTGTTGCAACTACTTCCCTCTTTCTGCATCTGCCTGCTCTGATTGCTTGCCAACTTCCTGCTCACCTGTGATCATACATTTTGCACTTCCTGTATGACCATTTCACTTCCCTTCTTCTGTACTTTCTCTCCCACTTTAGTTCCCCTCCGCAACTCAGAGGACAAAATACATGTCATCAGTTTACCTATCCTCGTGCCCTCCATGCCAACCTTTCTTGCCATTTGGTTTCCTCCCCATGATGCCCTCTGTTACCTGTCTCTGCCTCTCTCTCCTCCTGTCTACCTGCAGAATCTAACACACTGTGCAGTGTATCTGTAAATAGAGATTGACGCATGTTTTCTCAAACAGAATATCAGAGTATTTCATTATGAAGAGATATTATATGTATATGAAGTTAGATATCATATCCAGTATTGGGTTTATGCACCACTGTATTATTATCATGTTACTCTACATTACCCTGGGAACTTGTTAGCAGTATACATTGACACTACTGTATGCAGCATTTATGTTTTTATGTAATTGGGCCAACTTGATGTTGATAACACTATGGACAAACATGTTTATGTGTTAAAAGTCTGTTTTATCTTCAAGTTCATAGATTTATTAAGAAAAGAGACAGATGCAACCTGAAATGATTTGAGCAATTGTTACTCTATTTCATTGCAGTTAAATCATTTCTACTGTTAAAAAATAAATGTCCACTCTTAATTCTCGAAGGCATATTCAGTATTGAACTGTTAAATGGCCGTGTGTAACACCAAAGGACTCAAGTTGTAACTAGACATTTTCTGATACCATTTTTCATTCCCGGTACTGATTCCGCCGGCTGGACCTTGTGAAATTGGCCAATACTGAGAACAGATCTGATACCAGCACATTTAAAAACCTGAATGCAGGTGTATAGCGCTGCAAATAGCAATGTACACTCCAAGTTAGACGTCTCTAATGTTTTCGTGAGAAGTGTCAAACCTTTTTTGGGATCATTATGAATCTGTGGTGGGACAATTAGAATGTGGTGGGCCACCAAAGTCCATATAATTAATGGGAAACACTGAATGCATAATAATTATTTGTTAAAATAACTGTTAAAGTGCAGCCTCACTTTATATAAAATAAATGACTTCTTTAGGTAGAACCACCCCTAAAACTTAAGTCTTGCATATGGTACACGTCACATTTTACTTGTCGGCCTTTCCAGACATTTTATATCTCTCTGGCTGCACTAATCGAAATCATATCTTCTTTTCAATTCTATTAAAGTACTTACCAGTTGCAGAAAAGTGTAACTGTGGTTTTGGGACCGTAAAGAAATCATAATTTCTGGGAAAAGGAAATAATAGTTTTATCTGGTTGATATTAATCTACTTTAAAGACTTGGTATCAGACTGGTTCAAAGACTTTTTCTCAGTGATTCTCAACAGTATCGGAGACACTTCAGATCCTCGTGTCGGTATTAGGACATTCCTGCTTTTGACTCATGACTGGTTTACTACAATGACACAGTACATGTTGCCTGTTTACATGGATGCATGAGTGGTTGCTGCTAGCTGTCAGTAAATAGTTACTGAATGGTTTTAGCTGAGGTGTGAATTTACCTGATGTGTGCTTGAATATTATTTGTCTCCAAAGATACTTTGTCTCATATTTTAAACTTAAAAATTGTTTTAACAACACAAAACTCTCAACAAAAAACCTGTGTCTTTTTCATAACTGTATCCATGCGTTACATATGTTTATGTATTTTTTTTTGCCCCCCCCAAAAAATGCATTTTAATTTAGTTTCACTTCAAACAGTAAAAGTATATTTCTGGTTAGCATATATCCTGGAGTGTTTGACAGCAGGTCAAACATGATGTTTACGTCATCAAGTCCATTGTCTAAATTAACGTATGTAGGTTTTTCTCTTCATTATGAATATCATGGATTTTTTATTTATTGTGTATGATAAAATCACATGTTTTTAAAATAAAAAGACTATAAATAAAGCATTTTCTTTGAAAGGCAGATTTTCCTTGATTTCTTGGACCCCAAAAAAGGAAAGACTTCTGTAAAGACTCTTTTACAATTCTAATGGACTGAATACAGGATGCAGTGGCAGATAAAATTAGTAGATTAACACAAACTAATCATCATGTATTTGTTGCAGTGAGCCACATTTGTGAAGATGCTCTCTTACATTATTGATGCTAAATGTTCTTCAAAGAGATTTAATCCAAGGAGTTACGAATTTAGCAGATTGACAGTAAATGAATTTATTAAAAGCTTTGCATCACATCATCATTTGAACTCAACAGTTGTCATCTACATAATTTTCTTTATGTACATAAAGTATGTTAAAAAGCTAAAACAAGAACAGAAAGGGTTTTATGGGGGTTAGCAATATTGTAGTTGCCATTCGATTATATTAGAAATTAGATAAAACCAGACTGTTCACTGGACTTCTGGTGTCTTATATCATCTATTCAATCGATTCTTCTTCATGACCTCTGATTCGACTTTCTGCAGTAGGACAATCATTTTGTATGACTTATTTATGAATGTACGACAATGTCCTGCTTGAAAGGAATAGTCATGCTTTGTGGATAACCAAGTAAACCCTGGAAAATAAGGTAAGAATTAAAATCCCTCTACAGTAAAAACAGGATCTCATCTACAAAGTTTGGTCTAATTAACAAACTAATGAAGTAAACTAGGTATTTACTATCCTATTTCCCTCAGATTGTCAATGTGCACGTCTGAAAACCACACTGGCTCATATGCAGTTCTTTAAAATGGAAGAATATTGCATGAAAATTCACGTCTCATCTATATTACAGCAAAACAAAGAAATTAAATGAATACAAAGCAAAAATAGGTTGCGTAATACTGAACTTGGAGCTGCAACAACAAAACTGAAAAATAATACATTTCTTAACGTGAAGCACAGGCCTCAAGTTCTCTCCTTTCCTTTTCCTCTCTTTTCTTCTGTGCAACAGTCCGATCAGAACATCAATAACTAGAGTTGTAAATTGTAAAGAAATTGTTTATATTTGGCACAGAGCAGATTTGACCCCGGTTTGTTGGATCTGATTTTCTCATCGTCTCAACATTCATGAAAAGATCTGATCTGTTACACAAAGGGTTAAAATGCAGTTCAGTCTTCTTGTGTACATACAAATAACATTTATTTTCATCATTTTCACATAGACATTTGCAGAGAGTTAAAAGACATTACAAGAAAACCTGAAGCTTGTCAGAAAATGTACAAATGTAATTTAAGAAAGGTGACTATTTGTCAAAGTGCTGTTTGATTTGGTAATGCTTTAGTTAGCATTAGTTATGTGCCAAAGTTATTTCTATTATATTTATAATAGCAGTTCTGATATGAGGTCATTTAGACTTTGGCTTTACATCCAACTTTGTATTGATTCAACTTTGGCTCTGAATCCTTTTCGCTAATAATTAGAATTAGATAATTTATCTTTAAATAATTTAGTTCATTATTTTGTGTTGAAAATAACCTAAATAAGCTGTAAGAAAGACCAGTATCACCAACACCACACACACTGTTCACAGCCGTCCCAGTGGCTTTACAAGTCACAGCTCTTCAGACAGTGTTAGCACCAGGTTGTGAGTTTCCACACACAACAACACAAGAGAAGGACACACGTGTTGTCAGCAAACTATTTTAAAATTAATTATCACACAGCGCAGTTTCTGAGAGGTGTACAATCTATCAAGGGGGAAAAGACCAATCAACTGTTACCCAAACAGATAAATCTAAACATATTCAGCATTACGTGATCTGAAGACTATTAAACCTTTAAAACAGACGTATCTCAGTATGTCAACCCACCTACTGATCAGCACACACGAGGATTGATTAAACCATCTTAATGTGTGCCGCAAAATATTTTGGAATGCCAACTTGTTCTAGTGTGTTTGACTTTGTTAACATGCGTACACAATATGTCCAGTATCATAAAATGATGTTCCCATTTGATCTAATCTCTGAATCTATACACACATTGTGCCTTCACTACCTCTAGTTACCTGTTGACACATTCTTAACTAATCATCATCTTTCAAATGATATCTTTCAAGAGCCTGAACTCACCTGTAAGATGTTTCTAGATGTAGATATTAAATTGATTCACAGATGGATCGATAGACACTCATGGTCCAAAAAGCCACACTGTGAAATTCAATGTTCCAGTTCTTTCTGTTTACATGATGAATGTCAGAGTGATGCACATTCAGAAGCCTTTGTACGACTAAATGCTCTATTCTACAATAGCGTGTACTCAGACCTCAGCGACGGTAGGCAATAATGGCTTCACTTTCTTTTTTGTCTAGAATCGTCCTGACTTACACATGTCTGCACTGAGTGTGTGTGTGTGTGTGTCTGTGTCTGTCCTATTGTTAGCGAGCAGAGAAGCAGCGCATGTACTCAGTGATCCAGGGGTTGAACTCAGGTTGAACCACCTTCCTGGGCTTGGCCAGCTCGACAGACTTGGCTTTCCGGCGCTCAGCTCTGTGGGTCTGGATCTGACGCTCCACCTCCCGCCTGGTCTTAGCGCGTAGAGCCGACTCGTGGATCTACCAGCGAAACAAGATACACATTTCAGTTTCTGTGGTGTTCAGTCACATCCACTATTGTCACACACAGGTATTGAGTACAACAGAACGATACCTCAGTTGTCGAAGCTGTAGGGCCGACGTTGTGCGTCTTCATGGCCCCGATGTCTGCATGCTTCTCTCCAGAGGCGTACAGAGCAAAAGAGTGTCGGCTGCCCTTACTCTCCTCCTTGGGCTGCCGTGATGGTGCAGGTCTGACGCGATGGGAGACCCACGTTTGTTTTGAGGATTTGGGAGGTTTACTCTGCTGCAATCGGTGCTGTCCAGCATCTTTAAAAAGAAAAGACTTACATGTTCAGGTGTGCCAAAACAGAAGAAACTAAAATGTGTGCAAATCAAAAAATCTGGGGAACTAGAAGTTTATACAAATATAAATTGAAATAGGCAAGAGTATCTGGGTCATTAAGTGTTAAATCATCGCACTTTTGTTTTTCACTGTGAGGGATATAAATAAAATGTGTCTCAGATCCTTATCTGAGAAGACAATATGAGCTCTCTGGGAGGACTTTGAATTTGATTGGTCATATCTGCCTTTGTTTTGTTTTGTTATGTTTGTTTTTGTGATGTGTATTCTGTGTAAGCACCTGAGAGCCACTTTACCGAGTCAAATTCCCTGTTTGTGAAAACTTACTTGGCCAATAAACCTGATTCTGATTAATATGGGTCACAGAGAAATGGTTCTCTCTCCTTCCCAGATCTAAATTTACACACAGTCTGTGTATAGTGTGGTACTATACTCATAAAACTAAGGACATATTTGGAGCAAAAAATATTTTTGTATGCATGTTACCAACAGAATGATGCAAAATGGTCAAAACCTGAGACTCTACATTTTGTTATACTAAGTAATGGGTCCGCAGTTTAGTTCAACGTATGTTTGAGACATAGCTCATGACTGTTGTCTTGATTATTTAATTCCAAGTAACAAACTAGTTCCTGTTGCTTTCATGTGTACCTGTGCATGTTTCGGTAGGTAAAACATGATTCCTTTATTTTTTGACTACATATACTGGACGTTTGACAGAAGCTTTACATTAATTTACATATACATAAAGTAAGATACTGTTTATACTGACTGAAGGAAGATAATTATCCTTTCCCATTCTTTCTCCAAAAGGGGGAGCCAATGTCACATTATGTTTCTAAGCCATACATTGGTGGAAGTTACAGGTCTCAACCCCTATTAGTTACCCTACAGCAGCTGAAAAAAAAACAACACTACTGAAACTGCATTAACACCTTTGTACCCCCATAATATGTCTGAATTTTTACTTCAAGATGAACATACAAGTCTCTGAGAAATCAATGTTGAAAAATGCAATGCTAAAGCAATGAAAAATATATTTTCTGGGTTTGTCACATAACAGAGTAATGTCTAATCAACAACCCAAGCATATTTGATTACTTAAAAATTGGCAAGTATATAACATAAGGTTCAAAATCATGATAAAATCAGCGATTCTCTGCTGCTGTCACACAGCTCAGACAAACGGAACCAGGGACTGCAGTTCCTTTCCCATGTTTTCAATAATCCCTTACTGACACGTACAGCATGTTAAGAGACAATTGACTGATTATGCTTCACACGGTCTATAAAGAAAGAGACAAATAATTTCTGGATTCACACCAAAACTTAATTGGTTCTTCTGTAACCCATACTGCATCCTTCCATCAAGTTTCCTAGTGTCCTGTCTGGTAGTTTTTGCTTAATCCTGCTAACTAACAAACAATTGCAGATAAAAAACAAATCTCCATTTTGGAGGTAATAATTATATTGCATCTTTAGTTTGAAATACCATTACATTTCTCGGCCAACAGGCATGTATGATATCCTCAGAATTACCTTGGTCTCGCACTCTGTGGGAAACTGCTAACTGTTTACTGCCTCTGCTGCTGGCTCTCTGCTCCTCCCTCTCCTCCTCTGGTACTCTCCTCTGTTTGACACCATCAAGTTGGGAGCCTGAAGAGAGAGACACATATTGAAAAGTAGCAAACAAACATACCACTATGTTTATACAGTCATATTTAAAACTCAGAGCTACCTCCATTTTCCTGCTCCTGAATGTGAAGTCTGGGTACAGGCCCTGCAGGGCTGTCGTGCAGCTCCGGCTGTTTGTCCGTCCTCGCCCCATGACACTCCACCAGCTCGGTTTCATCCTGTACCTGGTTATTAATGGGAGGAGGGGGAGGACTTCTTCCAGCTGAGTCTGAATCACTATCTGAGCCGCTCCAGAACCAGGGGTTGTGTGTTTGCTCCAGCAGCCGGCGTGTCAGCCTGTACTTCAGCATCTCCTCATAACACTTGGTGTAGGTCTCCCATTTGGGGTCTTTGAATTTCTTCATGTACTCCGAGCGTATCCTCTTGGTCACCATCTTCTTAACTCTGTGATCTGTGAACCAATAAAGCTTTAAAAAAACATGCATAACAGGCCTATATGCTATAAGTTATGTAACATCTGCTGTGTAACGAGAGGGTTCGAGATGTGGTGTTTGGATCAGTGAATGAGAATAAACAGCAGGACTAAGACGTATATCTTTATTAAGCAATACTTTACTGTTATCCACCCTCAGCAGTGTCACAACCCACTTCCTGGTGACAATATGTCATAAAAGATCACGTGACATGTAATTTCTTATGTAGGAATTGTAAAATTTAGACACATTTACAGTATTTCACAGGCCACACAGTTGTAATGTTTCTTTTTATTTTACATTTTATAATTTCCCTTGTTATTGTCAGCTGTCTTATATTGTGTTGTGTACAGTTTTATTGCTGACTTAATGAGTAAAATTTCTATGTATTGCTTTATTCACATCCTTTATGAAATTATCCTTTAACATTTATAATTCTATACTTTTTGCAATCATAGTTTTATTTATTTTTGTTTATTTCTATTTATAGTCCCCCTTGTTCTTTTGGGTTGTGTATCACCAACTCTCTTGTGTTGTGTATTGGTTTGTACCTGACATAATGTGTACAGTTTGTATATATTTATTTGTATACATTCGTGATGTATTTATTCATTTACATTCATAACTGGGTATATAATATATACAAAGTACATATTTGTATATCCAGTTTGATTGAATTGTATTTTGTACTGGTTTGTACCTCACGTAACATGTACAGTTTGTACGTATTAATTTTTTTGCGTTGATAATTGTAGTAATTTGTTTACATTCAGTCTATTTAAATGATCCCTGTCTTTTGTACTGGTTTGTACCCAAAATAATGTGTGGAATTCGTTAGTTGTAAAGTGTGTGAACATACAATTTTAAATATTTTCACTGTGAACGTTGTGAATGTTTTTCTAAAGAAGTAACGTACTTCACCGCTGAGCCGCAGACGCACACATTTAAACCATTTAAACAACAACGTGGAAGCAGTTTGAACCAATGACAGCGCAGCTATATCAGAGCCCGCCTACCTTCTTCCGGGGAGGCGTCTCTTCTGTGGGCTAAAGATAAAAGATGAAACACTTAGTTTGGATAAACACGATCTCTTCATCAGTGCCATTAAAACGTGTTTTATTGTAAAATGTCCTCTGGCTGTGAAGTTCATCGAGCGTTACTGCGCTGGCAGCGACAACATCCTGAACGTGATGACGCAGCAGCCATCTCCCGCTGTGATAGGCTGCTGCGATCTGCGACTGTAGAAACCTACAAATTAAATGTCAGTGTCTGAAAACATTGCAGCTTTTATAATATTCACGCATTAACTTCAACAAGCTGGTTCACCCCCCGCGATTTAAAAACGAGATGGGATTAAATCGCCATTTAGTATGATATCAAACGAGCTAATTACAGTTTGACACAACCACAGTGTTGAATCATCCATCTGTGGTTGCACATCACTCGTCATGTTATCAGTAGATATAGATGTTAACCATCAGGTAACATGGAGGGCTGACAATCGCCTGTTTGCGTCCGTGTCTCTCAAACGCAGTTCGGTACAGACGTTAAATCGCGTTGACGAGAGATCGTCTGTGGACAAACAGCTCCTCGGACATTCAGAGCTGCTGCTGCTGCATGAGGCTAATTTAGTGTCCGGTAAATATACTCACACAGGAGAGTCGGGTTTCACGGGAGAGGAGCGGAACAGATGGCCTTCCACGGTGCTGCTGGAATCACAACACACGCACACATACACGTCCACGCACAGTACGAAGCCCCGCCCACCCCAAGACGTTTTTAAAAAGCCACACACACTCTGACTGCAACAGGTGGCCCGGGGCCGGGACGTCAGAAATGCTGTCAGGGCTGATGGCGATTTCCATCAGAGGGAGAATGGGCTTAATAAAAACAGATTAGTTAATTATGTTAAGACTGATTCCCGCTCAGGATCAATACACACAATGGTTGCATTTATTGCTCAGGCTTCAGGGACAGTGGGCCTCCTCTCACACGAAACTGGGAGAGCGTTGCCCCCTTCTTCTCTCTTAATTTACTTGATTAGGTTTTGCTCAATTCCTGGATGGTCCCATAATTATGCAATTTGAATCCCACGGAGTAATTGAGCCAAGAAAGCCTAATACTCCTGTTTGACATATTTCTTCAGTAAAGCAAACCCCTCCACCAAGGCCCAACAGTCCCCTTAAATTCAATTAAACTGCCAGACAACTGCACACACTCACTTCCCGTAATGGCCTGATATTTAAACCCCCCCATCAAGGCCATGAATAATTCCCTGGGAAATCAGTTAAAATATTGAAATGTTAAAGAAAGTGAAATAAAAGATCCAGTTTCTGACCTCCTGATCCAGAGCCACACCAAAATGTAATGCGTTCTTTCCTGTAATGGATCCATTCCTCATTCAGTCCCCCCCCCCAGCAATCCTGCTAACTAACAAACAAGTGCAGATGAAAACATAACCTCCTTGGCTTTAGTAAATATTTCTGTCCTAGCGCATCTTCCAGAAACTATAGTGTATCTCTAAACTATCTGTACTTGTTATATGTTATGTCATCTGGTGGCTTATTTGGGTAACAGGTGTCATATGTATTCTCTTCCATATGAGCTTCCCCTGAAACTGTTTGGAGCCCCCGAGAGAGGCCTGCATTACGCCCTGATGCTGTCATTGACCACTTGGGTCTCTAAAATGTTCCTCTTGTAGGCTGCATGTACCTGCAGCCTGTGGTGGTGAATCATAGGCCACTCAATAGATCACTGATGTGATGTGGGATAATGTGGACTCGCCTGCAGACGCACACCCCTTTGTGCTTTCAACCTACACCCTGATAGGTGAGCTTCTCTGCATATAAGGCAGGGGCTGTATGTGGAGATGACCCTCCTGTACAAGGTCTGGATTATGTCTAAAGATGGTCAGGGGGGAGGACGGGGCTGCAGGGCAGGAAGCTCAACAGGATTCAGAGCCGGGTGTCAGCTGTCCCTGCCACTGATCCTGCGGGTCTAAAGAGGAGCTGCATGCTGCTGCGGCCTCGGCACATTCCTGGCGAGTCAAACTCTCCGACTGTCGGAGCTTGAAGGCGTCGCTTTCCAACAAGTCTGTCACCTGGTAGGCCTCCCCCCAGCTGACAGCAGGGGCTGGTGGGACAGTGAGAGACCCCCACCACTACCACTATCTGTCACCCGTTGTGGGCACTCTATCTAGGGTGCCCTGCCAACACCTCTGTGGACCTCAGCTCATTGGTTCATGTTGCAGTGGTGTGTGTCATATAGTAGGTGAGCTTGTTGCTGAGTCAGTTAAGTCTTGGCTTAGATTAATTAATTGATTATTTCAGTAAAACATTTTTTTCCCCTTTTGTTCTTGTGAAGAATATACCATTAAATATTTGATTGTATTTGCATCTATATTCAATTTTAAGTGTCACTATTTAAATACCAGTTATCATACAGATACCAGTAATTGTAAATTTCACCAAAGCTTTCGTTTTTCATTATCTTCCCTCTGATAGAAAAACTGGGGCCAAGGTCTAAAATACCAAATGATGGACTTTAATAAATATCAATATGTATATACACTTACATTCACATGTGTTGGGCAACATGTTGTTATTTTTTTATTAAAGTTGTTTTTCGGGTGGATGCATGGTTCAGCGGTTGGTTTTTCACAGCCTTTCTCCGTGCAACACAGACAACATACAGTTACAAAATATGCACATTTTATAGGGATAAAACATGCATATGAATGTCAACAGCGCAGACTGCCAGTCCATTGACAGCAGAGTGTTGCTGTGTCGCAAAGGGGGATCGTCCACCCGGTTTGATCCCCTGATAGCTGGTGGAGATGGTGGTGAAGAAAGCGGAGAAGCTGGAGAAGGAGATGGAGGATTTAGAAGCACTTCCTGTGGACGATGCTGGGGCCTGCCTCGTCGTACTCCTGCTTGGAGATCCACATCTGCTGGAAGGTGGACAGGGAAGCCAGGATGGAGCCACCGATCCAGACGGAGTATTTCCTCTCTGGGGGAGCAATGATCTGAAGGAGGAGAAGGAGGAGGAGAGAGGGAATTAGTGATTGCATCTTCTTGTGCGACATTGTGAATTTGCGTAAAACATTTCAGCTTGCGTATAAACTAGTTTTTGTTCTCATAGTTTGGTTTAAGTACCTTGATCTTCATGGTGCTGGGGGCCAGAGCAGTGATCTCCTTCTGCATACGGTCAGCGATACCAGGGTACATGGTGGTACCACCGGAGAGCACATTGTTGGCGTACAGATCCTTACGGATGTCAATGTCGCACTTCATGATGCTGTTGTAGGCGGTCTCATGGATACCAGCAGACTCCATTCCTAGTCAGGTGAGAGGGACAAGTTGTCAGAGAGCGGCAGGTGTTGGCATCGAGCTTCATATTGATATTCTTTGACAGATTGAGAGGATTAAAATGTTTGTCTTAAGTACCGATGAAGGAAGGCTGGAACAGGGTCTCGGGACAACGGAACCTCTCGTTTCCGATGGTGATGACCTGACCGTCGGGAAGCTCGTAGCTCTTCTCCAGGGAGGAGGAGGAGGCAGCGGTGGCCATCTCGTTCTCGAAGTCCAGAGCCACATAGCAAAGCTTCTCCTTGATGTCGCGCACGATCTCACGCTCAGCTGTAGGGGGGCAAGTGGATGAACCATTACTAAGAGTGTCGAGGAGCCGAGCGCCACAAATAACGTGTGCGTAATGATAATACGATTTACTGTGCCGAACAGTTACTCTAAGTTACAGTAATGTCTGAAGTGGAAAAAATAACTCGTTTGAAACTACATATTATTTAGAAAATCACAATTTGTCGGGCCCAGTGCGCACACAGGCCACCTATAATGGGTCCATTGTAAAATAATTGCCCTGTATCTCTTTGCACGGCCGCCGTAACATGGGGCGTACATCTGTCAATACTATGTTAATTTGTCAATTTTAGTTTAGCTATTATAACAAAACTGCTGGTAAAATAATAATTTATAATAAATATGTAAATGCTTCTTCTGGGGGAAATAAATCGTGTTGCTAAAAGTGAAAGTCTGGAAAGAGAAAATGTTTCGTTTTCTTCCTTTTCGGATGTATTGTTTTTGGAGTTCAGGCGGAGTTCTTTACCGGTGGTCACGAAAGAGTAGCCACGCTCAGTCAGGATCTTCATCAGGTAATCGGTCAGGTCGCGACCAGCCAGGTCCAGACGCATGATGGCGTGGGGCAGGGCGTAACCCTCATAGACTGGGACGTTGTGGGTCACACCATCACCAGCATCCAGCACAATACCTGAAGAGAGGCAAGGAGGGAGTTCGATTAAGATCGACAGGCGACACGATGTTTTCTAAATAAGTCTGGGGCTATAGCGGGTGTATGGATGATAATTTGCATGTACACTCAGATGTATGTATCGATAGGTGCCATAAACTGGCATAAGTAGACTCAGAAAGGCCGATGGGCTGTGCGTAAAAGTTGTGCGTAAAATGGCATCAGTGGGGAAAAATACCCTATGAATAGTGAAGTTATGTGTTGTGTAATAGTATAAGTCAATTATATGTCATCCTGGTATACAGGAGACTGATTCGATGTGTTATGTCTGAGTGGCAGCTGTTTGTCGTTGTTATTCTTACCGGTGGTACGGCCGGAAGCGTACAGGGACAGCACAGCCTGGATGGCCACATACATGGCGGGGACGTTGAAGGTCTCAAACATGATCTGGGTCATCTTCTCTCTGTTGGCCTTGGGGTTCAGGGGGGCTTCTGTGAGCAGGGTGGGGTGCTCCTCTGGTGCCACTCTCAACTCGTTGTAGAAGGTGTGGTGCCAGATCTTCTCCATATCGTCCCAGTTGGTGATGATACCGTGCTCAATGGGGTACTTCAGAGTCAGGATACCCCTCTTGCTCTGGGCCTCGTCGCCGACGTAGGAGTCCTTCTGACCCATACCGACCATGACACCCTGAAGGAGAGAGAGAGCGAGGTGGTGGAAAGGTCAGTCGTGGACGTCAAATACTCCATATAGAAATATTATCTCTTCTGGACAGATTAAAGGGTTTGGAGATGCGTGGTGAACATTCTGTAAATGTGCCAAGTTACAGCACGCGTCACAGAGACAGACAGAGAACAATTGTTCGACTGACAAATCGTCTGTGACTAATTTAGTCTCTAAGTAGCAAAGGCCACATAGCAGCAGGAGCCAGAATGACATGGCTGAAGATTTATTATTCCACCACTGTTGTCACCTGTAGACTAATAATAGCACCAAAACTTTACACAGCCTACAACGATGACATCCCAGTTCAATACTTTAATCACATAGGATGAATCTGCGTGAATATAAAACAACTGCCTATGTTAATATTTCGTTTATTATTTTAAAATGAGACCAAATCGAATTTTATTTATCTATAATTTGATGTTTTTATATTTAGATTAATTTTGAATTTGTTTTTTGTATAACATATTTAGTATTGCCAATGAGTCTGTCCTCACACTCTGTCCCTATGAGACATTTCCTCGCTGTTTACCTGGTGACGGGGGCGGCCGACGATGGAGGGGAACACTGCCCTGGGGGCATCGTCTCCGGCGAACCCAGCCTTGACAAGGCCGGAGCCGTTGTCGCACACAAGGGCGGTAGTTTCTTCGTCGTCACACATGATGGCTTCTGTAGGAGAGGAGATGGAGAAAAAAGACCGGAGTTAAATTAACATGGAGATACTGTATGTGACAAAAATGACTTCCAAATAAATCATGTTTTCTTGTAAACGCACACTGGGTTGTTTTTTTAAAACAGACTAAAAAACGAAAAAAACAACTATATCATCTACTGGAGCATGTTCATGATCAGGTCTGTGCTTTGCGCAAAATGCCTCAATTAAGCACCAACACAAAGCCGTTCCTAGAAACCTGTATACATCTACACACTCACATTTAAATATGGAACTAAGCGGGTTTCCTTTAGATAACATATGGTCATGACTAAAATAAATTCCTGTTATTTACATTTTCGTTATTCAATTATTAAAATTCTAATTCAAATACATCTACAAGCATCATCTTTCTGTTTTTCAATTGGTCTGATTGCGCATTGCAGCATCAGCATCTTTTCAGGATTTAATGTTAACACATGTGAAGCTGGTGAATCAGATTGATCTGCTGTATCTGCCTTATCTATTTATCACTTTATCTTTTTTAAGTTTCTAGATCTTTAGATTAAAGCTTCTCCTCCCGGCCCCCTCTCCCAGTCCTCAGCCCTCTCCTAGCCTATGTTCCAGTGGAGCTGCCCGTGGTCAGGTCCTGTCTGACTCCTGCTCCAGTAGAAGCTGTAGTGGTGCTCAGGTAAAGGCCTAAAGTCTGCTATCCCAGTGCGGATGAGTGGCTTCAGAAGAGGCCGGTCTCTGCAGGTTCTTACCTTAGGGAGTGTGTCTGCGGCTTCGGAGTGAAAGACCCAACCAGTGCTACTGCTGAACCAGCTACGGTCTTCTGTAGCAGCTCGTCCACCTTTTATACCCGAGCTCCACCATTCACAAACCTCAGGACTGGCCCCCATCCCGACCCTCTGCCATATTAGGATGCTGACAGGCCGAGGGTGAGGAGTGGGTGGGCGGGGGAGCAGCATGGAGGCGCGCCTCAGGGTGGGAGGACGGGTGCCCTCGTCCATCGGGCATCGGTAGAGGGGGCATGAGGAGTGACGCTGCGCGCGTCCGACGAGGAGAGGGCGCGCGCCATATATGGAACTGTCGCTTTGACCTCCCATCGATCCTCGCGGTCCCACCTCGAGGGCCGTAAAAGGAGCGCGGGAGCCACTTGGGGTTTCTAGGGGAGACAGTTGCTCCCAAGCAGGGTTACAGATTTGCTGCTACTCGGCTCCATCGAGCCTTAAAATGGGAAATTGCTGCTCTCATCTGAACAGATTTAGGACCCAGCGAGAGCCAGGACTGACACGGCACACAGGAGCTGAGCTGCAGCCATTAAATGCCAATTAAGAGTTCAATCCTAATAATGGAGATCAGTGCAACATAACATAACATCAGTCCAATAAAGCTTAAAGCACATTCTGTGTTCATTTCAATCAAATAATATCAAGGTGTTCTCTGTGGTTGATTGCATTAAATGCTGTAACCCGATTAAAAGATTAGCACAATATGGATTCATGATTTAAAACTAGTTTTTTTGCATCTATATCATGTGTTCATTTGTCATCATAAATGTATGACATATCATAATAAATCGTAAAGATTAATGGTGTGTGTGCACTGAAGTGTATCTCTGCACTTGCACACACAATAGTTCTGTATTCTTCTTATTTTCTTTGCACATACAGAGTAGTAATAAAAAATCTGCCGCTGTGCAAACCTCATGTGTTCACACAGATCTGTCAGAAGCCGATTGAATGAATAAGGAGAGAATCACAGAAACAGCCAACAGCTGAAACCTTACCCACCTCCTCTGCTCTGTCACAGGAGCAGTTGGATTAATTATAACTCTAACGGTGGAGGGGAGCTGCTGTGCATGTGCCTGGACAAATGGAGGAAGGAACCCAGTGAATGTACATGTGTCCATGCGCATGTTTGCTGTGTGTTGACACCAGCAGGAGAGGGGAAGAGTAGATTTCTAATAAAGTTAGGTAAAAGAGAGGAAAAGCAGAGGAATAGACGGAAGTGAGGAGAAACAGACAGATAAGTGTGAGAGGTGAAGAGGTAAAGAAAAGCAGGGGAATGTTTGGGATGTTAAATGAGCAGAAGCACAGAAGTTAAAAATTCTCAAGCTTACTGAAAAATCAATCAAACGGTGTCAAATTGCCCTTGAATGTCCTGAACTAAAGCTGTGCTCACAAAGAAACAAGCACATGTTAACAGGAACAGTATGGCGTGTCATGACCTGAATTCTCCTTATAGCAGCAACAGAATGTATCACTGTGGATTGCACATGAATGATTATGGCATGTTATCTGTCCATGTTAAATACATGGAAAGTCATATTTGGAACTCGTCCTAAATCAGGCTCGGTTACTGTAATTGAGGAGAAATGCTGAGTTGCATTTATCCGAGTCATGCAGGTTTTCAACAGACTCCCTGCACCTGAAGTTCAGTTTTTTCTGTGTACACAATTTTTTTTAGTGGTTGTGGGGTTAATTCCTATAGGGTTCATTCATTGATATGACCATAAAAATATAGGATAAGAAGAGGGAGGGAGGGATATCTTCGAAGACTTGGGGGGCGAGAGTAAATACAGATTGAGAATGGTGTGTGTGTGTCAGTGGGAGGGGCGGCAGAGCAAGGTTGAGCTACTTTTATGCACTTGTTGTGAACCATTCGGGATCCGAGGGCCTGTGTGAAACGCCTAAAATGTAAAGGGGCTGGCAGTTGGCTGGGACCGAGAGAGGGAGGGTAAACGAGGAAGGAGGTGAGGAGAGGTCAGAGGGGCCGAGGGGGAGGAGAGTAGTGAGACTTCTTCCCGAGAAGCTGGGGGGGGGGGCGTGTGCGGCAGGTGGTCGACAACATGAGTTTAGTGTGACCAAGCCAGCTGAAGACTCTGGATAGAAGAGGGCTGTTCTTGTATCATAGATGTTTTGGTGGCGACAGAGAGAAAATACAAATCCACTGTGATCCTTTCAGACAGTAGACTTGAAAAGAAGAAGAGGTGGACAGGTGGAGACAAGAGTTTTTTTGGGTCAGGGCATAACAGTTTTTCAAATAGATAATTTTTCAACCAGCACTATCAGAGAGAACGTCCAGGACTCATGCAGCACAGAGGGCGGAGAGTGTCAGGGAAAGAATGGCACAAGCTCGGATAGACATTATAGCTGTAACCAATAATCTAGCTCTAGGTCAGTGTTCAACCTTTTAAAGTGTGGCAGCAACACGTACAGTCAACGTTTTGCATCTGGAAAAGAGAACAATCAGGATTCAGTTGAGCTGAGTATGATATCTGTGCTGTTGCAGTGAAGAATGACTGAGGATCATGTGGAGGTTGTTGCACAGGTAAAACTCAGCAAATCGATTGAATATCAGCTGTTTAATCGATTCCTGTTCCCCCTCATCTTTCTAACTGATGTGCTGGCAAATTCTAGTTCCATCCTCAGCGTGCACCGCTGTCTCTCGCTCAGATTGAGGATAAACACACTCCATCCTGTGTGAAGACAAACCAAATTTTCCGAAAAGCACAAATACATTTTGTCTTAATTTGCCTTAGAAGTCCCTTGGTTTTATGGGTAGTAAACACTGGAGGTGGATAGTGTTTACATAGGGCAGACAGGCAGAACTGGGAGCATGGTCCCTGATCACCCAGAATCAGTTTTAAAGTTGGATGCGTCTTATTGTGCTTTCAGGAGCTTAAGATGTTCTCCTCATGTTGCTCTGCACGTTTTTTACCAAACCATGGTAATGTGACATGTTGAGCCAATCCAAACTGCAACATGAATATGCAAAGATTAAAATGTTTGTACCCTCATGGTTCAATTCATGTGGTGGAAGTTGTTTTGGATAAAAGCTTAGCAAAAAGATATGTAATGTTATGCAATAATATTTTTTGCTCCTATTACATGAACAAATAAGGCTCCATGTAACGTCTTCAAGTGATAAATGAACATAGAATATTGTGAGGCCAAAGGGGTCGAGAACTTTTCCTCCAGTTCCCCAAATAGCCCAGGGTACAGTGAAAAAGTGAGGGGAGCTGAAGCACATGGAGCTGGAATTAGAAACACCACGCAGGGCTGGACAGCACCTGGTCAGCTGGGACCAGTCGTCCTCTGCAGGACAGGAGCACAACTGCTGCCTCTGCTGAGCTTAGAGGAAGAATGTGACTGGAACTGAAGGAGCAAGAGAAGTTGGATCATCATACAGATCAGACTGTGTAAGAGAAAAGAGATTCATAAACATGACAGAAATGGGCCGGGAGTTCATCAAATATTTGAAGGTTTTATGTCAGAGGGGTTTTACGGCACAGCTTTGCATTGTGTGCGTGTTCTGTTTGACATCATATGAAGATTAAAAAAATTCCTCTCATTGATGTTTACTTGATGAATCTCTTAACCTGCCCCACATTTATATTTATATTATATATGATATAAATCAGTAGATCACACTCATGTACTGGATACAGTGGCAGCTGATTGGACACCGTGCAGGAGAAAAGTTCACTGCAAAGTCAACACAACATGCCGCCGGCTAAATAAACTCCATTACAACCAGGTTTTATTTAGGTATGAATGACTGAATGAACATTGATCCTAGGAATCAGTGGTGACCAGTGGAACATTTCCTGGGTCTGGCCTTTGTGGTAGTCCAACAGCACCACCTATTGGTAGCCTGACACACTGCATGAAAAACAGTTGATGAGTGTTTGATCGGGATGGGGCCACCTCGTCTTACCATTTCTATTAATTTGATAGAGGAGCTGTGAATTATAAAAAAAAGCTTTTAAAGATAAAACTTCATCAAAAGTTCTGAATGAATAAAACAAAGTTATTAGTTGGTAACATTAATGTTATATGATGATGTCTTTTGATTAATGTATAATAGATTTTTTATTTGATTTTGCGAAAATAAATTAATCAAGGGCGGCAGAGGAACTCAGCAGCCAGCAGGGGGCAGCCTCAGGACATCACATGGAAACAAGCAGCAGCAGACTGCTTGGAAATTAAGCAGCAAGGATTCAGTGATTTGTTGTTGCTGTACATTCGTGCAGTAGTGAGGCTTCACCTGGTCTGTGAATGAAGTGGAAGTCAACCTGAGAAGCTAAACTTGAACGAGGACATACAGGGGTGGACAGAGAGACAGCTCACCTTCAAAGTAAAAGTTCAGAAGGCCGGAGCTTTGATTTTGATTTATGAGTAATGAGTGACCCTTACTCCTTGTGCTAGTTGATGTGAACAATATGTAATTTATTTGATGACCGAATATAAACTAGAGATTTTGCATGTGGGCAGTGTGGCCTAGGGGGTAGAGTGGTCATTCTTCCACAAGAAGGTTAGTGGTTCAATCCCCACCCTTCCCAATCAGGATGCCGAAGTGTCATTGGCAAGATACTGAACCTCTAAAATTGGCAGGACTTCAACCACCTACTGATTGCACAATATCTTATACTATGTAAATTTAAAATAAAACAATTATTTTTTACAATTTTCTGCAAATTTTGGTAAAAGTTTGAGCATGTGAAAGCCCTGAAAAGGCCAATTAATTTTCCTGAAAAATACTATTAATAATCCTTACACTTTCAATAGGGCCTCACTGTCTGTCAGTGCCTGTCAGTGCTCTGGCCCTAATTAAATTGGGAAGGGTAAAAGAGTTTCAACTTCCAGCTCCCTGTGTAGGTGTATACAATTGTGAAATTCTTTTGGTTTGCAAAATGAACAAACTAAACTAAACAAACTAATAAATATTGTTAAATTGCTGAGGCAAATTAAGTGACAACTTCACTAGTACAAATCAGTCATTAAAATGTAAAACTAGTACCACAATTTTTTTTTGTTGTTGAAATATTTCACTTTATTTCTCTTAACATATATATATAACTTAGCAAACAGAAAATAATTAAAAAAGGTAATTTATTACTCAACACATACATTACAATCATACAAGTTTGTTGTCCTCTGTGATTTATAATCATGATGAATGCAGTGGATTAAAGTTTGGGTTACAAAGTGGGTGGAGGAGACACTGGAGACGATGTGAACAGATGATGGTCAACTTATCACTTGAAGTGAGATTTAGTTTATAAATGTTAAGTCAAAACTGCTTGTCTTATTATTGAAATAACAAGACATACAAATAAAGAGAATACAACTATTGGAAAACTGCCCATAACAAATCAGCCTTTAAAGAATATGTTAACTGATATACAATCTAAGCACTGTAATAAATTAATATACAAAAACCAGAACCAAAGTATAATGACAATAGTGAGACAATAAAGCCGCTGATAAGTGATCAGTGTTGTTTTAATTCCAAGAATGACTGCCTTTAAATCGTGGATAAAATGTTACATCCACAAAGATTCAAGTATTTGATGCTAAACAATGGACGCTTGTTCAACATATACAACACGACAGCAACAGAACATTGGTGGGTCATTCCTGATGTACAATTCTAGAAACAGATCTGGACTTACTTTAAGGTCACAGAGAAGTACAGCTCAAGGCATTTGCATGTGTGGTGTAAACAAGACAAGAAAATCCACTCTCAGAGCGGTGAACTGGGTTTTTACGAGTCAAATAGTCACTGAGGAGAATCATTACTTCATAGTCAGACTCTCAGAGCCAGCGATAATATTTAACCGGCTCAACAGCGCGGAGGCCGACATGTAGGGGGTTTAAGAGCTGTTTGTATAGACTTCATTGAAGGCCAAGTGTACACAGGCACACTTAATAAGGAGCAGAGCATGGAGGGAAGAACGTGTCACAATATAATCAGGTCAGATGACACTCACATGATCTAATGCTTGTTTCAGCTTTTCCATAATTTAATGTCAAGAGCAAGAAAGTCACTTATTTAGCTCTTTTTGGAAAAAGATAAAATGGTGAAGGGTTGAATGATGACATTTTCCAGGGCTGGCACTTAAATCCAAGGCAAGAAAACTAGACAGTAAGTCCCATGTTAGCTCGTCAGCTGAGACTTTCAGTACTGCTGCTCTTCTTTCCCACAACAAATGTGCATACAGTACATTAATTAGCTATGTCCGACTAGTGTTCTCTTTGACAGCACAGTGTAGAAATGATGAATATCTGCTTCATTTGTCTTGTTTACAATTCAAAATGGCAGGAAGATGCTCTGAATAGAAAAATCTGTGATACATAAACACTTGTATCCAACATCCTAGACTGACTGTTTTCCAATTTAGTTATGAAAATCATAAAAGTGACAACGAAATTAAGTGTCACATCTAATTCAATGAAAGAAGGTTTGTCTTTTGTTTGTCTGAATAATTGCCTGCACTACTAAAGCTCTCGTTGCTGTTTGTCTGTAAACAGGATTACACAAAAAAAAAAACAGGATCCAATTTCTTTCACATGACGGAATATGGCATTAGCCCTGGCGGAGGTTTGCCCTCTGTGAGTGCCCTTCTAGTTAAAGCTGGATTGGAGCTTCTCTTCAAAGCTACAGTAGTGACAGTGATTTAAATCCATGAGCCTCGAGTTTGAGGAGTGTCACTCTCCATCCTGTCTCGTTTTCACACTCAGCCTCTCTCCCGGTCTCATTATTTCAGTGTAGAATAAAAATATATTATCAAAAGAAAGTCTCTCTATAACTTCACTGATCCATGTTTCAGTACTTAGGTCTTCACTGTGGATTACCCTGGGTTTCCATTACAATTAGTCATTCCAGTGGTGAAGGGACTCAAAGCATTGAAGAAAATCCCTTTATGTTTCTCAGTGGCTTCCATATCTCCCATCTCTAGTCCTCCTCTGCTTTCCTTCAGCGTCCTCCATTCCAAGAAAAATAATAGAATTTATTTATTCCTCTTTCTCCTCCGTCTTTAGGCAGCATTTCATCTCATTGTGGAGCAATCCACTGAACTCATCTCCAGATTTCCTCCGCCTCTGATTCCATGCGTCTCTACTCACTGTCCTCTCAGCGCATGGCTTGTGTCTGTTCCTCCTGCAGAAATGTCTGTTTCTCCATCAGTTTTCTGAACAGCCCTTGCCTGTTGCCTAGCAGCTCTGTGTGCTGACCACACTCGGCCACGCGGCGCTGATCTAGCACCGCCACAGCGTTCGCATTCTTGATGGTGGACAGACGGTGAGCGATGATCATGACCGTTCTCCCTATTGATTGGAATGAGAGGAGCAGGACATAGAAAGGAATAATAAGTATCATTCATAAAAAAACTGCAGATTAAACTGAATGTCAGTTAAGTGGACGAAATTCAAAAGACAAAGAGATGTACCTTCCATCAGGCGCTCCAATGCCTCCTGGACCAGGAACTCATTCTCAGAGTCCAGTGCACTGAGGAAAAACATTGTTTAGGATCTTTTGTTTTAACATTTGACCGAACAATGGAGACCAAGAAAATTGAGATGACAAAGATAAAGACAGTGAAGCATCGTAAGTAAAGAATATTTGTTAACTGACTGTACTTTAATTGTTAAATTCATCAGACATGACTCTCACCTGGTTGCCTCGTCTAAAAGAAGGATCTTTGGATTCTGTGGAGAGAAAAAATGAATATATTGTTCTGCAAAGTAATTCAGGTTCAACAGAAAGGATGAGCATACAAGCAACACACAGATGCTGTGGTTCTCACCTTGAGCAAAGCTCTGGCTATGGCTATCCTCTGCTTCTGACCACCTGAGACATAAACACAGAAGAGAACTTCATTTACACGTGCACATTTCACTCTGGGTTTACATAAACCCGACCTGAACCAATAGCTACACTCTAATGTGCACTGTATGGCTAGGTAGAAGCAGCAAAACTGCAATGGACAACATAACACTATAGTTTGTCATATTGAATTGATGATTATATTGTGCAATATGTAGTATATACCCATTTTATGTGAAGTTTTTAACACAATTTTTTCAGAGTTATACAGGAACAGTTGACCACTCTGACAAAGTAAATAACAAAAGACTACTGCAGATACAGTTTAATCAACATTGTTATGGTATTTCTGTTTGCCTCTCTGCCTGTTCCTCACCTGACAGCAGCACTCCTTTCTCCCCCACTATAGTGTCGAAGCCATCAGGAAAAGCCTGGACGAAATCATAGGCGTTAGCATCTCTGGCTGCTCTGTAAATGTCTTCTGTGGCCACAGCGTCGGGGAAATCTGCACCATACGCTATATTATCCCTGATGGAGCAAGAGAACAGCACGGGCTCCTGGGAGAGAGGAGGGAGGAGTGCAGGGACAATATGAGAGATGATCTTCACTCAAAATGGTAATTATTTGTTTGGACGGCTGCAGTTAATGTAAATGTATGACATGTTTTGTGTGTCTGCCCAGTTTTTGTGCTGTGAGATATGTTTATAGGTTGTTTGAACATTCATTTATTTATTACCTGGCTGACAGTTCCAATGTGACGCCTCAGCCAATAGGGATTTAGATCCCTGATGTCATGACCATCTATGGTGATGATACCTGGAGAGGAGAGTTTTTTTTAGGTTAGATATATTACATTACATGTCATTTTTTTTTTTTTTTTATATATAGTATGTGTTATGAAAGTTTTCTGGAAGCTAGTGAAAGGAGAACTCAGGCAGCAGCTGATGTCTTATGCAGAAGGTATTAATGTAGACTTGATGCACCTAGGAGCAAGTGCCATCCCCAAGTTGGATGATGTCTGCCACAGTCTCCCCATATATCTCCCTCTCCTTGCATCACCAAATCTAACGTGACATCCATGAATGGCTAGAATTGCTGTCAATCTCTATGTTACATGTAGGTGTTTGCATCCTATTGGATAGTTAAGCCTAAAGTATACATAACTAAATCACATTGTGTCCTTGCATCTTGGCACATGCTTGAAATACGCAAAAGATTTAAAGTAAGTTAGAGTTGAAGCTGGTGTCGTTCTGTCTGTCACATCTGATTTAGATATGGTCCCTCAACATAGACGCTACAATGCATTGTTGGTTGGCCCTTTATCTTTAACCTTGGGTACTGCTTAGAGAGAGAAGAGAGTATCTGTGGCATTTAGAAAGGCACCAGTCTACTTTACAGATAGGACTCGTAATATACAATATACATTAATATATAGTGGCATATACAGTAATGTGTGAGCATGTTCAAAAATTCCTCAACAGTATATAGTCCTGAACTTATTAATTTGTCATCATCGGATTTTTAAGCATCTTGATGACTGAACAGTAACTGAATGACCTCTTGTTCTCACCTCCATCGGAGTCGTACAGTCTGAGCAGCAGCGAGACCAGGGTCGATTTTCCCGACCCGCTGGATCCCACCACTGCCATGATGGTTCCAGCTGGGACCAGCAGACTAAGGTTCTGGAAAATAGGAGCCTCTTTTCGGGTCGGGTAGGCAAAAGAGACATCAGAGAACTGCAGCTCACCCTTCAGTTGGTCTACAGGGAGAACTAGACCCTCTGTGGAGGAATGGAGGACAAAGACATATAATATTTTAATTGTTAATTCTGTTATAAAATATACAAGCAAATAAGGAGGCAAAACATGAATATAAATGAAAGAAAAGAAGAGATGTTTGCAGTAATAAATAAAACCTTCACATTTTTCAAGCAAGCAGTGAATCTTTGAAAATTGTTGGCAGCAAAATACTCATGTGGTTATAGAGTGACGGCTCAGGCGATCAACTTTTCTGTTAGCAGTAATTATTCAAGGAAAATATATTCTAATTAACAATTCTGAAACTGCTTCACACTAAAGACGATCTGCTTTCTGAATACTAACATAACTCTAATATGATAAAGGAAAACAGGGAACTCATTGATGTATTGAGGTAATACTCTCCTGCCTGTATGTGTGTATGTGTGTATGTGTACTGACCGTTGAGAGGGAACTCAGGCTTTCTGTCCAGCAGCTCCCAAAGTCGGGTTCCTGCTCCAAAACCCTTCATCAGCTCAGAGTAGAATGAACTCAGTCCTAAGCATAAATACAGAAAAAAACGCACATTATCCATCATAGTTATAGTGCACATGGATGTACACAGTGCAGACGAACAGATTCATATAAGAGGACAATGCAAATGCATGTTCAGTATGTGTGTTACCTGCGATACTGATGCCCACCCAGAAGGTGTACATGAGGAACGCTGAAAGCTCTCCAACTGTCATATGCTGGCTGGCCATAAGAAGGCCTCCTTTGTAGAGCACTGACAGGATCATGATGTTTCCACTGAGACCAGTCTGAAATATCAGGATGGGGAAAAATTTAATCAGAACATCTAGACATATGAAATGATGAAAGCTGTGACATATTGAATTGAACACAGACCTCCAAATTATACAGTATATAGAGCATCTAAGTCCTTTAAGAGCTTGTTTAATCATGTCATTAAGCTGTTAAATCACTTGATGGAGTTCCCCTCTCACTGTTTCAAGAGCACAAGTGGGCTAATCTGTTCTCTGACCATGTTTGGAGTACTGGAAAATACTTTTTTTAATGATGACATCCCAAGCACAGACACAACAGGTACTTTGGTCATGTAGCAACCCTAACACACAGTGGCAAAATGCAGAAGTCTGTGTGCAACAGCTCATTTGCTAACAGTGGATTTGGTTTGCATCGCTGACACGCACACAGAACACACACACTTACCACTCCAAAGAAACCAGCTCGTAGCAAAGCTTCCTTCTTGGCCAGGCGGAGGACCTGGTCTGTCTTCTCTGCGTATGTGCTGACCTCTGACAGCTCTTTACCAAAAGCCCTGACCGTCCGCAGGTTGCTGATGCGCTCCTCCGCCAACTATACACACACACGTCCAAAATAAAAATAAATTTCATTAGAGCTTTATCTACCGGAACTTAGATTATCAACATAGCTAATTAAATCTGTCTACAATTGTAATTCAATTAGCACAGGCAGTGAAGCATTTATCAAACACACACAACTATGGGATGGACAAGATGGCTAGGGGTTGAGGGGTCTGGCTGCCGGGTGGCTACACCACTAATTCAAACAGAGAAGAGCTTTTTTAAATTCATATACTAAAAAGGAAAAACACTGAATTCAATAACATAATAACTTTGAAGTCCTATTTTGACACATCGTCCTTGTTTACAACACCTACATCCTCAAATAAGGTTTTAATAATCCCTGCCCCAAGAAAGAAAAAAACCTTCAGCTGTATCTTCAGTCTGTTTGCATTTGTACCTCTGTAGCTTGTGCGAGTGCGTCCTGTGTGCGTTTGGAGATGGAGCGAAGATATCGACCATAGACGACCGCAAGACCGGCCAGAGGAGGAACAATCATCAACACAAAGCTCGCAAGACTGGGGGAGACGTAGAACTGGAAGAGCAGAGGGGAAAACCCAGTGTTAATGGAAACCAAAAGAAGAGGGAGGAGGGGAACAAAAGACGTTCACACCAAATTACTCTGACAGTAATTACAGCAATTATTTACATTCCTTTCCTTCAATGTTCACGACACCAGGAAATCATTTTACTTCCTTGTAGGGGATACAGATTGTCCTCACGGCATGCATCATGTTTATTATCAGCTTTCTAGTAATACACATGATGCAAAAGCGTTTATGATACTTACTTACAAGTCAGTCTTACTTCCTGAACTGGCTGTTCAAGACTGTCTATATCCTAGTTCTTAGTTTGTCTGGAGTGTGGCACTCGTTCAACATAATCTTGCATTGATAAGAAGTATTTTTTTTTAACTGGTTTTCCGACAATCCACTAGTCCACAAACAATAACATAAATGGAAACTGTCAGCTCATATACAACAGCTCTGAATGGAAATATGCAAACAAAAGATCTGTCTTTGTATGTCCTACAAAGACAGAGAGCCAAAGAGGGGTTCTGTTTCTGGTTTCGATTTCTTAACTCTTTTCTCGTTTTTGACTTGGAAAGCAATTTGTGCTTAAGCTGGAAAAGTGCTTCATAAATAAAATGTATAATTACTTTATCTTTAAGATATGTACTGTAAGATGTGCTGTACTGCCCACCTGTTGTTTAACGACCGATTGTCAACATCATCGTGCATCATGAGCATATGTTTATCCTCAAACTGATTTAACATCACAAAACATGTTTTGGATTAGATATTTTAGATTGACATCACATTTCTAATTATCTGTTTTGATAAAATGAATAGACACGGTGTGAGAGATCATTATTTTGTGGCTAATAGGATATTGAGGCTGTCCTTTTTTGTAGCAATTGCGATAAAATAATTTCTTTCTCATATGAAATATAATACCCAACACACTTATCGATGCTCTAAATGATTGTCTTTTAATTCGGCATTCCGACCTGTCCTCGCCAGACACAGAGGACCACTCTGAGGGACGTACTCACCATCATACTGACACCAGCAGCTGCCTGGGCGACAGCTCTCAGACCGTCTGAAAGGTTGTCTGTGATTGAGCGCCCAACTACTGCTGTGTCAGCAGAGAGGCGGTTGATAAGCTCCCCGGTCCTGTTCCGGTCAAAAAATGCCACTTCCTGTCTGAGAATGGAGGAGAAGACGGAGGTTCTAAGATTACTAACAATCCGCTGACCTGCAGAGAGAAGGTAAAATATATTAGTGAGGAAAACAGAAACAATCAGATAATTTATTAAAATGCGAATCAGGAGAAAAATCATCATGTGTGGTTTTTTTGGGCCCATTTCATGTGAATGTGTCTGTGCAGTTTTAATCTGCCTCGTGGTCTCACCTGAGAGCTGCATGAGGTAGACTCTGGCAGCATTCGCTGCTCCACCACACAGAAACGCTCCCGTCAGCATGATACATAATGACGTCAGGGAAGCCGTCATCGCCTCGGTGTCTGTTCCAGTGGTGTAAATGGTGTCGATCACTTTACCGAGGAGGAACGGTGCAGACATGGTGACTGCACTGGAGACAGTTAGGAATCCAAAAGCAGCTGGGATGAATGATAAAAAAAAAGACAGAGAAATGAGACGTGAAAAGAAAAGTTATAATATTGCTCTCCAAATGAACACCTAAAACTACTGATCTGTAGCAGCCTTTACTGGGTAATGAAAACAATGTGATGGTGATAATATCTATGAGAACGTATTTCAAATCGAATAGACCAGAGAGCATATGAAAACTGTTTTAAAGATCTTAAATAAAAATATAACAACATGTAAAGAGTTCTTCCCTGACTCATACCGTATCCTTACACCAAGTTTAGTGGTAATGGGTCTCATAGTTTTAGAGTAATCACGCTAAAGCCCAATTCTTGCTTCTGCATCAAAGCTACCACGAAGCCTCAGCACAGACGTGTACCCAAAATTTCCCTTTGGATCAATAAAGTATTTATTTATCCATCTACCTTACACAGAGCCCTACGCCGTAACCCGACGGGCGTGCACCTCCTTATAAATGTAACGAAGCACAGAGTTGACGCAGACCACAAGAGCTGTGATGGTCCACTTGTCGCCATTTTTGAATAGAGTTTAAGGAAAGGACACGGACGACATCTTTCTTTTTCCTCGTTGCTATTCTTTAAGAAAAAGTATTGCTCTTTAACACCTATCAGCTACAACTCCAGAATGGTCCACTTGCCATTGTTCTGAAGTAAACAGAGAAGCCAGACACTTTGTAAATAAGGGGACTGGAAAGCTGAAGACACTCAACACCAGCAAAGAAACTCTACCGCCACTGGAGTTTCGGTGGAATGAATGAAAGGAATCGGCCTTTACAAACAGAATAACATGGGTGAAAGCGTAACACCCTAGGTGAAAGAAATGACATGGGATTGGCCAGAAAGGGAAATCATTTTAACAATCTTCTTAAATAAAATTAATAAAATAGCACTCCTCAATAGATCCAGTTTTGTCCTTAACGTAAAACTATGGTAATGCTAGGGTCCCCTTTACGTGTAAAGGGGGGCCCTCGCTGCTTGCGCTTCGCCCCTGGCCTTACAGACCCATTCTACACACACACAGTTTACCTGCCAGTGTCCATCTCTCTGGATGAGCGAGTCCCACAATCCTCTTCACATCCTCCAGAGGGACGGTGGTCGGCGTCTGTTCCCTATCCGTGTCTGGCTGGGTCTGCGGGGAGGACGAGGAGCCGGCTGAGGAGCTGGCGAAGGCGACAGGTGTGCATGCGACTGCCCGTGCTCGGGCTGTGGACTCGGACGGGGGTAAACAGAGGATGGAGAGCGAGCTGCGGGGCAGGACCGAGTTGAGGGGTCTGGCTGCCGGGTGGAGTGAGGAGCTAACCCCGCTCCTCCTACGGGGGACCGCTGAGAGGGTCAGGCGGAGCCCCTGGGATAGCCCCCTGGCCTGGGTCAGTCTCAGTCGGGACAAATGCCCTCCGTGTGTACAACCTGACGTGCGGACTAACAGCCACATTGTCCTAGATGCGAGCGAAATTCCCCACAGGGGAGTCAAATACATTAACCGGTGATAATAAACAAGTGGTGTCGAGGTGAGATAAGGTCCATGTCAGCTCCGCAGCCCGCAGGTCAACACACCGCCTCCATAGCCGTCCAGCTGCGAGCCTGCCGCCGCTGCATTGTCGAGTTGTGACGGTTATTGTCTCTTTTATCTGCGCTTCACAGGCGACTTCACCCAGTTTATCTCTTATCAGCGAGCAGCTAGCAGCACCACCCCGCCCGTCACGCACATCTGCCGGCTCCTGACACATATGTGGCGGAAGCGGAGACACGGGCGACACCACAATCGGCCAGAGGAGAACGTCTGATGTCCGGGTGAGGAGTGTGGAGCAGTGCGGAAGAGTGTGGAGCAGCGGGAGAGGAAAGGTGACCCTGCGGCTCCTGGTTCTTCAGAAGCTGCTGCTCGATGTCACCAGCGAGCACCAAACTTCCTCCAGGCGAGACCAATCCAGCCCAGAGCAGCCCAGTGTTTGTTTCAATGCTTTATTGACAAACAGTAACATTAACAATGATCAAAGCGAACATAACAACACGTAAAACATAACAAATCAAGCCATAAAGTAATCAGTATTAAAGAGGGTTCATAAGCCAAAAATAAATGTTCATAGGAGAGGGAGAATTCAGAATCAATACATTGGGAAATAAATGTGCAGACGTCTTGCCAACAAACAGAAGAGTGTGGAAAAGAGCAAAATAAGTGATGGATATCTCCTGGAACCATGTGACTAGAAGACACATCTATATATCTATTGCATTCTCATAGTGTTCAGTTGACTCCACAGCAGAAACCATAATTTCATGATTGGAATATTTCCATAAACTCATATATGGCTGCTTGGCAGTTGTCAATATTTTTGAGCAAATTTGCAATGCAAAAACCTATTTCCTATTTGCATCCGGTATATAAGCTGAATTTTCGATAGTTTAAAGAAGTGGTTTTCTGTTATTTTGAAAAATAAATGTTGCATAATCTTTCTGTTTTTGCATACTACTAATAATTACAAATAAGTTAATTTGAATATTATGCCATTTCTGTGTGTGTGAGAGAGAGAGGGAGATTCCGTGAGAGAGAGACATTACTCTGGAATATCTGTGCCGACCATAGTGACAACTGTTGGAGGATGATGTCGATCGACTCTCGTTTGCTTTTGGCTGGCCGGCAGGGTGAAAGTTGAAAGTTCGTCCCCATCTGAAAACAGGAGCCACGTGCCTGCTGTAAAGTCGTGAGTTCACTGAAAGAAATGTTTACAAGTGCATGAATGTTTTATATATAAGCACAGTCGATGCTCAGGGATAGTTTGATCCAGTACAGACGAGTGACAGCCCAACTATTAGCTTCTTCTGACGTCAGCTAGAACGTGCTATCTAGCTAGGTGCCGTTAGCTTTAGAAGCGGAGAGTCAGAAATATGGTTTGAATACATGAAAAGCATGTACACCCCAATAATAATAATAATCAGATCAAAAGTATATACTTCATTGGGAAGTTGTTCTTAGGCCAAAGTGCTACAACAGAACAGTACACAAGGACATATAGTATATGACCCACAGTAATAAGAATAAAAGCGAGTTGAACATTGCACCTGCCCTACAATACTTATAAAGATGAAACACTTAAGGATATAACGCTTAAAAGATTAACAACAACAGGTGACATTAAGCAAAGTGTAAATGTGCCTGACAAAGAGCAAAGGTTATTGAGATACACGGCTGAATCCAGATGTTTCAGTGTGATATACTGTGATATGCTTTGGGATGAATGAGAGTTTGAGGCGTAGGGACTTAGTAATGATTGAACATTACACATTAACCTAAATGTGACCGCTCTCAGCATGTTCTCTAATTAAGTGTGTGTTGAGTTTGTTAACTGTGCCTAAAGTACAATCACACAATGAAACGCTCGTCTTGTTTCCTGTGCACATCAGCTACAGTGATGGCTGCCATCTACTCAGGAATCCATCTGAAACTGAAGAGTCCTCAGACTCCATGGGACGACAAGCTGAAGCTGGCACGCTTTGCCTGGATCTCCTCTCAGTGTCTGCTCCCCAACAAGGAACAGGTGACAGCTGAAGTTGTCTGAGAAGATGCTCTTTGGTTGTCGTTTTTTTATTTGGGTGCAAGGTTCAGATGTTGGAAAGCCTCAGTAGCCATATATATTATCTGAGTAAAAAGTGGTTGCTGTAGTTTTATTTCATAATAGTCTTCCATGTAGATCATTGGTTAGATATCAATTATTATCAGTAGATGTTATGAGTCCTCTGTTTTAATCCTTTCTCATGGCTGTCTGATTATAGTTTGAAGTGGGGAGCTAACTTAAAAAATACTTAATTGCCTAGGGGTCTGCAGGTCCTCCACAATTACAAATAGCACTTTAAAACAGGTTTCCTGCATTCCTTTATTTATTTGTTATTTTACACATAAGTTCCAGTTGAAGCAGTTGTCATAGCAACACTAGCTGATGTAGTTGTATTGTTGTAAATGAAGGAATAATCATATGATGATAGTTCTATTTGTGTAATAAAATGTAAAAAATGGGTTGTAGCTTCGCTGCAGATGAATTTGCGGAACATTTGCCTCACTTGTTCCTTTGCTCTGGTACCAATGGCTTTTGTATTAATTATATTTATGATGTCTACTAGAGGATTTGGATTTATAATTGGCGTCTATCTTAGTGCACATTACTTGACAGGCCTTCATTAGGACTGTGCTGATACAGTGACCACAGTGTGGACTTTGGAGGATTTGGAATTTTTTTTACTGTGGAGGATTTGGGAATTTTTTTTCATTGTCTGTAGTTGATTTAGATTTTATTTAATTCGTGTCTGCTTTAGGATAGTTGGAAAAAAGCCTGTGTTAATTTAATTCAAACACTTTATTTCAATGACTGTCTTAACCTTTTCTCACTGCAGGTGCTGTTGGACTGGTGCACCCATGCTTTGACAGGCTGGTACAACAAGAAGGTGGAGTTCTCTCAGAATGTACTGGAAGGCCTGTGGTGTTACCTTGATGACCTGCTTCGCAGCCGAAAGCTCCACTCACTTCTCAAACAGGGAAAGACGGTCAGCCTGAGGCTCAACATGGCACAGGTGTTTGTTTACGGCAGAATTATGTGTTGGTCAATACGCTTGCATATTCATACTTAAGAAACAGGATGTGTCGAGGTTTGTATATGAAGGTTTCATTCCTTGTTCCTCTTTTTTCCTCCAGCTGCTGCTTGAGCGTCTCCAGGAGTGTTCTCGTGTTGGCTCCAAGTCACTGGTGTGCGCGGCCACCATACTGAGCGTGTGTCAGGGCATTCTCTCTTCTCCCGTGCTCTCATCTGTCTTCATCACCAAGTATGAACTCATGGTTGACCTGCTGGCCAAACTCTGCTCGATGGCCTGCTGTGAGCTTCAGCAGCCTTTGCTCACAGAAATCATAGTGACTGAGTCTGATACATGTCAAGATGAGGCGATGAGCGAGCCTCTTCAAACTCCACTTGCTAACAGTAGGGACACGTTGGACTCTCCTGCAGATCAGCCAGAGTTAGATACCAATAAACCAGCTTCCAAACCAAATGAAAACCATTCATCTAAATTGTTTGAGGTGCTGCTTCAGGTGTTGTCATGTTATTTAGCGGTACAGCGACAACAAGCCAACCCTAACAGGGTCTTTACCCTGGTGACCAACCAGCTGATCCAGCCATTAGTGCTGCTTAGGCATCTGCTGACTTCTGGGGAATTTGCTCCCTCTCACACACATCTGCGTCTCCGTCAGCCGCTGTGCAGAGACATCCGCGTCAAGATTGACTCCATCCTTCAGTCTGCCCTCTTCCCGTCCGAGCACCTGACCTCTTACAAGGAGGAGCTCCTTCCATCGAAAGGCGAGCCTGGGAAACGTGGTCCAGGAGGAGCAAAAGGCCCCCTGAAGCCAATCAGTGCCATTATTCCCAAACTAAGGGCACAGGGCTACTGTGAGCCGCACCTACACTACTCTGTGAAGTCCAACACGTTGTCTCTGCTGTTTAAATTTTTTCTGGAAAGCTATGGGAACGGTAGAGGAGAGAATGAAGAAGAACAGAAGATGCTGTGTTTCTATTTTCTCACGAAATTGGTCACAGCATTAGATCTATGTCTCGATGGAGAGCAGTCAGTGTCTGAGTCGACTGGGCAGATGTCTTCCCCGGACTCCCTCCATTCCCCAGAGAGCTGGACATTGGCTCTGTTGTCTGTGGAGTCCCTGCTAACCCAGGCTCTGTCAGCAGATATTTATAACGTAGCAGCAGACAGAATACGACACAAAGAGGTCCAGCTCAACTTTTACAGAGCACTGGGGCAAATGCTCTTCAACCAGGCTCAGCCAAGGTAACACGAACCTCCTTGATGTGTTTTTCCTGATCTTTTTTTTCATATAAACAATCTTTTGGTCATTAACTGTAAAAGTCTAATATCTTGTCTTTCAGCATCCCAGCATGGTACCGCTGTTTGAAGGTGCTCTTGAGTCTTAACCATCTGATTCTTGAACCAGACCTGGACCAGCTGTTATCTTCAGCCTGGGTTAATTCGGAGTGCATGGAAGCACGAGTGCAGCGCGCCAGACAGGTCATAATTCTAACAGTAATTCCTAAATTTGATTTTGTAATAATATGATATTTGTATTTATTACATATGCACAAAATATCTTGGGTTTTGAGGTCACGGTTCGGTATGTGTTTACTTAACAGACGATGGCTGTCACCCTCCAAATCCCAAATACTGCTGCAATCTACAAATAAAGTTAATTTACTAAAGTAAAATAATTACGAGAAACTTACGCTATTTGATACACATGCGCTCAGAACAGAAAGGCCGATAAATTGTTTCAGCACAAATACATTTACTGTTACAACCCTAATGCAAATTTTATAAAAAATCAAGAGAATTGAATACATGTAAATATAGAATTGAGTCTTTGTAAACAGATGAATTGGAAAGATTCTGGATATTTGTCTCAACAGCTGATGGTGTGCAGTCTCCTCCAGACCTACACTAAGCTCCGTCAGATCCCTCGCTTCTTCTCGGAGCTCCTGTCTGTGATCTGTCAGCCAGCTCTGGAAGAACTCCGACCTCCTCTGCTGTCCGAGGCGGTCTCCGTCTCCCTCGGGACTTGTCTTCTGGACACACCCCCGTCCCAGTGCCTCGAGATCTGTTCATCAATGCTGGAGAGCATAAGGACATGGATACTCCCTGACCTGGTGAAGGAAGAAAAAGAGGCAGAGAAGATGGACACTGATGGAGGAGGAGATGATAAAAAAAGCCAACTTAATGTGGACCAAGAGAGACAAGATGCATCTCTGAAGGTCTTCTCCCTCAGCCAGCTCCTTCATGCGGTTTTATTCAGCCTGAAAACTCTAGACAATACATCTCCTCTTCCTTTAGTCAGGCAGGGTCAAGCCCTGATGAATGAGATGCAGCAGGTAGTCAAGGAGTTACTACAGGTGTTGCCAAGAGAAAAGAGGATAAAAAAGACGCCAAGGAAAGGCAAAAAGAAAATGGACCACAAAGAGCCAGAGAGGGTCACAGTGCTGTGGGAACAGAAGACCCAGGAGGCCACTCTGCTCCTCAGGTACACCTGGGTGGAATTGGACACGCTTTTTGATATCCACTGTGGTAAATACACATCTCCTGACTCTGACCAGGAGGCAGCTGTCGGTGAGACTGGGGAGGAAGCTCGTTCTAATGCTCTGCTCCAAACACGCATTGAGAGTCTTCTATCTGGTGACATTTTACCTGCACATCTCTATCCCTCCCCCTCCTTCAGCCCCATGAGCTGCTTGCTGCTCAAACTCCTGACCTTACAGCAGATGAAGAGAGTAATGCTGAAGTGCAACTTACCGTGTGAATCCAGCACTACTGCACTGCTTAACAGGACAGCCCACTTTATTTCAGCTGATCTGAAGCTTGAGGAGACTCCAGGTGGAGAGCAGGTGTGGGACGGGCAGCTAAGCAGCGTAAACAGCAGCTCCTATGTTGTTGCACACTGGCATCTTGTCGCATCCAATCTGCCTTTGATTGCTCCCTACCTGAGTGGAGAGGACATGGGCTGCATGGCAGATTTTCTCGTCGGGTCTCTCCTCAGCGAACAGTCAGACGGAGGGATGGACTGTCCACCCAGCTGTCTGACCATCTCCCTCATATCATCGCAGCTTCTCCAAAGCCTAATTCTCCCCGAGTTACCTTCACTTAACTCTGCTATAGTTTGTTCCATAGCACAAATGATTTATGGTGTCCTCCTTGTGGCACATGCACCCAAGGTTTGTGCTACACTCCCAAAGATTCAGGAAGACGGAAGTGATGTGAGTCCTCCCTCTCCCAAACTGGTGGAAAAGGAGACCATAGTTGAGGATATTCTGGCGTCCTCTAAGACTGGAGACGTGTTTGTATCACTCACGGACTCACAGACCAAGGAACTGGTGAACTTAATTCAAATCTTAACACAACTTAACCCAGATGCTATGAACTCTGAGGATCTCGCCTCTGTTTTCCTCCTCCTCTTCATGATGCTCACCTCCGCCTCCTGTCAGTCAGACGATCGTCCTGACTCTGAAGCTGATGCTGTGTTCCAGGCGAAGCTGCTCAGGATCCTGATCCCTCTTGTGGAGAGCAGACACTTAAAAGGTGTTTTGAAGCTCATTCATGCTGGTTCTCTGCTGCAGGCTACTGTGTCTTCTCTTCTCTGGCATAGCAACAGTGGAAGATATCGAGCCACAAACAGCCTTGATTGGATGGACTTAATCAAAGCAGTGCAGGACTTCATCAGGGCATTGGTCCAGTTGATTATATTCAGAAACAGCAGCGTCCAACTCAACCTGAATCAGTTCGTTGCTTTTCTTACCAGTAAGGAAAAGCCAAGCGGGCACAATGTTGCACTAAGTTCAGCAACTGTTTCAGGAAAACCAGATCCAGGAGCATCCATTTCTTCTGATCATCTTGAGCTGGCATCACTGTCTTCTTTTATCCAGGAGATGACCTCTAACCTGGGTAGGAGTAAACTAATGGATCAGACCTTGACCCAAATGATAACAAAAGTGAATGCTACACTGGGACCAGCTGTTGAGTCCGCCATAAGACCTCAGACTGCCGGCGAAGCAGCCGTCCAACCAGTTGTCGTCCTCGATCAAGCCTTTGTGGTAGAAGTTGTTACCGTCATGCTGCACTGTGAACTGTCCTCACTGTCAGTGGAAGAACAGAACAAGCAGGATGGCTCCACGCTCACCCTGAGCCACATGACCCTCTATCAGAGCATGTGCCAGCAGATACTCCGAGAATTAACCTCTGACCTCAGGCCAATGGAATCTCTGGTCTCCGATCTCCATTTCCTGTCCTTATTCTACAAGGCAGCAGAGATGACGAGAGGAGACGAGGAGACGAGAGAAAAGGAGCTGGATGAGCTGTACGCTCAGATCCTGCAGAATGTGCAGGGACTGCTGAAAGGTAAACGGACAGACTGGACACCAGTCTATAAAACCCTTGGCATAAGCTCAGATATATGTCAACACCTAAAGACCAAACACTATTGTAAAAGTTAAAAGCATTACATTTATTTCTTGATATGTGTATAGAGTTACACTGTGTTGTTGTGTCACGTCTCTATCAAAAAGACTGATATGACTTCAAACTGTTTATTTTGCCTGCAGCTCCACGGCTGTCAACAAAAGAGGTCTCTGAGCTGGAGCCAGCAGTGCAGGAGCTGCTGCGCCACCTGGTGGAGAAAAGCACGGCTGCTCAGTTCAAGCTGCTGCTCCTGATGATCAGAGAAGGACTTAACTCTGGCGAACTGAGGGCTGGAAACTACAGGGTGAGGCCAAGATCTGTCCCAATCGCTTCTGTTGTTTCATGTTTAAAGAGGATCACTTAAAAAAATAATTGCTTTAATCTTGTCACTGTTCCTCCTCTGTTCTGCAGGAGGTGCTGTCTGCAGTAACCATCACTAAGCTGCTGTTCTATTGTCAGTTACCTGAGCCCTGCTATAAAGCTCTGTGGCACATTGCACCGGAGATTATATCTGCTATGGTGGTGAGAAAACACACACACACACACACATACAGGGATAGTTCACCGGAAATTTTAAATTCACTCATTATCTACTCACTGCTATTACCCCCTGAGACCCGTAGCATGTTTGTGACATCAAACACTTCACCCACCCCTCCATCGGCATAGTGCTGAGTGGATAATTAATGAATTTTCATTTTACGGTGAACTATCTTTTTAAACACAAAGTCACACAAAGCAAACACAGGAAGGAGCAGGCTTCAGTGAGCATCATACAAACATACAGAGCTTATAGACGGATATGTTGAAGTGTCCAAATCCAAACTGTAGGAGTTCCATTAAACAAGCTGTATTTACATTTTGATCATCCTTTGAGTTTTAGATGTGTAGACAGAAGAAATTATAACTAATCAGTGTAACTTGCGCTGCATTTTTTTAAACAAGCAGGGACAGTGCCACGCTGAGAGCATTTTTAATATGTTCTTCAGACGTCAGTGATATTTCTTCAGGAAGTGCAGCACATGTGACAGCTGTCAGGAGTGACTGTGCAAACAGATGATGGTCAGACTGCTGATTTCCACTGGAATGTCTCAATGTGGTCAATGTGCTTTCAATTAGGCCGGCTGGGTGGAGAAAACAGACAACACAGCAATCTGCTTATATCATACTGTAAACACTCACTCACACACACACACCCAAATTGGACTTAAATATGTTAATAATGCTGTTGTTTCCTCTGTTACGACCTTCACTATGTCCATATGTCTTCAGTCATTGATTTGTTTCCGCCTCAGTCTTCTCTTGAGACGATGTAAAATGAGTCTAAAAGTCTAAAATCGTCAGATTTTCTTGGTTTAAGATGATGGATGGAGTTTATGTTTTCACCCCTGTACAATTGTTGGGTGGTGTGATTGTAAGCAAGATTACACAAAAAATCCAGACAGATTTCCACGAAACTTGGTGGAATGATGTTGTGTGGGTCAATGAAGAACCCATTAGAGAGGATCTGGATCAGGAAAAGATCAAGGAATTTCCTTTCAGTTTCTTTAACATTGGAAGATAAGGCATTATTCAACATTTCTCCTTATAAATCATGGATCTTGAATAAAAAAATCTGATGTTTAGGTGACTGATATTTATGAGTGTCTGAAATTTAAAGCAGATCCAAATAAACATCTAGATCTAGTAAATTGTGGTTTCATAAGGGGACTGTAAAGCTTCAAAAAGTTGTCATACTTTGTGTGTATGTGTCTTTACTTGCAGTTCTTGGTAAGAGCATCTGGACTGGACAGCTCTCTAACGCTTTCCTTTACCGTTCCTACGGTGACTTCAATGACATCACTGCTGCGGCAGGGGGAGGGGCTCTTCACCAACCCTCATCACGTGGTCATGGTGCTTGGCGCGCTGCAGTCTGTGCCCCTCGACCACTTGTCCCCAACTGTCTACCAGTCAGCCTTCTTGGCTGTTCATGAGGCGCTGTTCGCCATCATCCAGTGTCATACTCAGGTAGGAAGAGACAGAAGGTTGGGTGGTTTCCAAGCTCAGATGCTTTTAGTAGAGGATAATTCCGACAATACTGGATTCTTGAGGCCTGATGTATATACTTAGAGTGAAAAAGTTATCCTTAACATAAACTCATACCATAAACCAACATTTTTGATCTATATCTCTAGGATTTATGATTTTGAAGATTTGTGACCAAGATGCACACATTTTACATTGGAAGAATCAACTTATCTGGTAAACAACCTGTTTAAAGGCTTTACTGTTTTTAAATTACTTGCAATTTATCATTTCTTAGATAACAAGATGTCAGATATTGGCAGATCTCAACAAATATATCAAACTGGCCAATTTTTTTATATAGCTCCAGTCCAGAAGTTATCCAAGTATCCAAATCTGTGTTTCATTTGACAGAATTGCAACAGGATGTGATGTAATCCAAAGAACAAGAAGACATTTAAAGGAACACCGCAAACTAAAGTGTTGTTAACATATAACCACACTCATAGCAATAGATATTTGGAGCACCTTCACTGTAGGTCAATAGAGAATATGTGCCTTAAACTGTGCTGCAGAAATGTCAGCTTTAGTTTTAGTTTGCATTGCAAACAAAATGTGGGAAAAATCAACCTTTTATGTCTCCTAGTTTTTAAAACTTTTTGAAGGGGATTTGATGTCCTAGCCTGCATATGGCCTTTTGTTGTACTGGTGTTGATGTAATAACTTTTGAGTTTCTCACTGGTTAAAAGGTTGAAAGTGTTCTTTGTTAAGAAACAGCGACAGAGAGCGACTGAAATAAGTCGGCTGTGTTGAATAAAACAGAGCAAGAACCAGCTAACTGATTTCAGATGTTTGTGAGGACAAAAGACAGCAGTAGATCTAGAAGGATCGAGAGAGGAGGGAGAGAGAACTGAAAGGAAGCAGATAATAAAAGACTACATTTATACGAGAGGGAAATAAAAAAAAAGTGATAAACAGAAGAGAGCATGAGGTGGAGAACAAAAGAATGAGGAGTAAGTGAGGGAAGTTTTAGGACATTGAAGATATGAGAGGAAGTGAAGTGGATGGAGGGAGGGAGGTGGAGAGGTGAGAGGTAGGGGAGCTGGCAGACAGGTTAGGTTGGCATGGAGCGGGTTCAAGTCAATGGAAACCATTACTGAGCTCCAACCAAAGCTGGTGACGTCACCCCCTCTCTCTAATTATTCCTTCTCCATCCCTCACTCTATCCGCTGTAGTCTTCAAGCAAAGAGAGGTACCAAATGAAATGCAAGCATAGCTCTTGTGGGAAGCCATCCTTACCTCAGTCTTATACTGAAAAGTATGTTGGTAGCTGCTCTGTAGTGACTCGAACAGGGAAAATTATGAAACAGATAGATGTTACGATATTGTAATAATTCAAAAACATTTCTTTGTTTAAATATTAATGTTCGCTAACTTTACATTTTTCTCCTTTAAAATGTCTTTAACCACAGAAAACTGAAACTGAATCTGTTACAGTATCACATTATTCTCTATGTTTGTTGCAAAGTTACATATTTAAGACACCCTGGCTGTACCATTAGATCACAATAATGTCTTGTGCATCATTTTCTACCCTTTACTTTAAAACAAAAATTACCTCTACATTTCTTTCTGATGCAATAACCAGGTTGAGCTGGATCCATTTGAAAATATATTGTTTCATTACATATATTGATACACCTATTATACCCCTGCTAAAGAGAACAGTACATTTGCAGTATCTACAAGATTTAAGCTAAATCTCACCTGGCCCCCCTAAGATGGAAAAATCATTATGGATGTTTTATGGCAACCGACCACAAACATTATGACAGTCCAACTACAATCTGTCAGTTTTACCTCCTGATCAGACAAAACGTGTGAAATCTAAAATATGTTTGTGTGTGTGTGTCTAGGTGTTGTCAAATGCAGCTCCATCCTTTCTAAATGTCTTCTATCGCCTGGTGGCATCCATTATGCAGGAGGGTCGGCAGAGAGGTGTCAGTGACACAGGTAACATCTACAAGCTCAGAAAAGTTGACTCACTGTTTTAATTAATTTGGAGAAAAACCTGCGGTTTGAATGTGAACGTGAATAAACATGTGATTTAATCTAGTCGTAAAAGCAGGTAGTTTAGGGGTTTTATTTCAGAGTAATAGGAACATTTAGAAAATTCCTCCGGCCCTAATATAATAAACCCCATTCATCCGGTTCCCCAGCATGTCAAGGGAAATGTACATGTGCACTTTTCTGTCCTTGAATTGTAAAAGATTCAGTGAAATAACTTTGATGTCAGTTCAATGCTGAATTAAATAAAAAAGAGGAGATTCATCTTTCTGCCCTACGTGAGTTACTGGAACCGACAGGGACTCGGTGTCGTGCCCAGTCACTTTTCAACACTGTTGGCAGCTTCTGATATTTACTCAACAGCAGCCGCCTCCCAGAAACCGTGAAATATTAAGTCAGTGAGTTTTCTTGGTCTCAATTAGGTTTTTCGTTAAATCCCTGGTAGACCGCTGTAATCCTCTGCAGAAATCTGTGACCATAGAAACTTCTCCACAGCAACAACACAGCTGATTCAGTGTGTTGTAGAAGTATCTAACATTATTGATGTGCTCAGTTTTGTGCATGATGTGCACACTTAAATCCAAGTATCATTTATAATCTTGGCCTAAAAACAAGTGTTAATGAGGCAGCATTGTAGTGCAACATAGTCAATGAAACTAGAGCCGCTAACAGGATCGAAAATGAATGTTTCCTACAGTAAACTAAGTGTAGCTGCAGGCAAAACAGTGAGTCCCGGGTATAATGTGTAAACATAACATTTACTTTCCGCATATAACCATGTAAATAAATTGATATCTCGCTTTACATTTTTTAGGTTCTGATTGTGACGTGTATCACAAGTGCTCCAGACTGACACAGAGGATGTTTTCTCACATTGCTGCTACAGCTGAGAGCTTCAGCACACTGTCGACCTTCATGGTGGCTCAGTACGTCACAGAGCTCCAGAAGGTAAAAACACTTAAACTCATTCTAACCTGAACTTTAAAGTGTTAATCTTTATAAACAGATTCTTCATGAATGTAAATCATGTAGGCGAGCGACAAGATTTTGGGGCAGAAAGCCTTGGTTTCAGTCTGTACTTTGACCTATCACGCGTGAGCAGGTTTTGGATGCCCGCAGGTCAGTCCCTCTGGTAGACCAAAAGAGGCAGGACTCATTGACCAAAATGGCTATTAGCTTTTTATTTAATCTGCATTCATATTAGAATAGCTGTTAAAAAAGACCACTTGAAAAAGTGTCTGGACCTAAAACATCTACAAAAAACTGCTGATTGTGTTTAGTGTGGCTAAACGTTTTACTTCTGTGATAAAAGAAAACTTGTCAGACTGTAAACAGTGTAAAGCAAATGGAAGACAAGGACTTGGCCTGGATATCTGCTGTCTACAACTGAAGCCTCAAAGAATTACCCGTTGCCTCCAGAGGTTAATCTGTCATCATACGATAGCTGATGACCGCCGAGATTACTAAGTGTTAACCCACAAACAACTCTTTGAAGAGGTGTCAGAAAATAAGGACTTGCTAACACCAGATCCTCACTTTGTAGGTCCTCACAAAGATAGAAGTACATGTACACACACACACACACACACACACACTTAATCACACACAGTTATACAGTCAGCACAGTTCCTCGTCCAAACCCAACTGTTAGAGCCTGCGGTTTCATTACAGCTGTGAGTGACACACTTACACACACATACAGAATATGTGGATGTATAAGTGAGGCGGTAGGATCTCAGCTGATCCTTTGAGCCCGTCCAGTTTGTCTGGTGGTTAGCGCTGAGCTGGAGAGATTGAGTCGGGCTGCGTGACGGAGACGCTGACGCACACGGGCAAAGATGGCAACTATTTCCATTGGCCGCATTGCAATAGTTCACACATCTCGGTGAGCGGGTCCCGTATTACTGTAAGTCACTGTGCAGAAAGTTTCAGGCTGGATGTTCCCTCAGAGCAGTGAGTCACGTCTGGATGGTGAACGTGGCTCCTCTCTGCTACCAGACTGTATTTAACGCGATGCCAACCTGACTCAGCAGTCTGCAGCAGAGTCGCACACCAAGAGGAATACATGAAAGTACACATTCAGACAGACTGACTGGTTCAGAAGTGGTGTTTGAGCTTCTTTGAGTCATCTAATAATCCAGAAAATTGGATTTATGTTGTGCTTTTTATCAGAGAGTTCAAAGAGATGGACCTATTTGCGAGTCCAAGGTAATTTAGTTGTCTGTCTCTCTGTTGTCTGATCGGTGTCTAATGGCTCTTAGCCGGAATAAAACTTTCCATGCAGCAGTCGGGTGTAATTAAATTAGGGTGGAGCTGCAATTAGAAAGTGAAGTTTTTTTTGTGGTCAAGTTTGAGACTTTGGGCTACATTTGGATACATTTGTTCACCGTAATTCAGCAGGATTCATTGTATCAAGAGATTCCCATTACAAAACAAGTCCAGTGACACAAATCTACACGAATGTGATCTACTTTAGCAGCTACAGAAGATGTAGTTTGATTGGTTAGTTTCTGTTGGAGAGCTTTAGAATTTCTTTAACATGTAACTCCATCTTTCCTCACTCTTATTCACTATCTGTGACAGATTTTCTTGGTTTCATTACTGCAGTAAAACTCTGAGAAACACGCACAACTTATGTTCACTCATCATGAGTTTGTTTCCTCTTTGGCAACAGGACATGATGCAGCAGCTTTCAGAAAATCCTGTAGGTCAAATTGAACAAACTGAACATTACAGACTGATTAAGTGTAAAAGACTCACTATAGATGGACGTGAAAACTCTCCATTCCCTTAACATAAAGGCTACAAGTGCAAATGTGTTTGTAGTAAAGACTGGATGTGAGAGGAGAGTGACCCATTGGCCACCAATATAACATTGGTTGGTTTTTGACCCCCCCTGGGCTCCTGTTTTGTATCTGTTTTCGTGCACGTGTTTATGTGTGAGTGAGAAACAAGAAAAGGAGATTATATCAGTGCTGCTCGGCATAACTAATTCTATTCATGGGAAATCAACCAGTGAGACAGATCTCGTAATAACTCCCTCTTTACTCTCCTCACCAGGTTACTCTGCGACCAGACGTTAAGCTGCATCTCACTGAGGGGATCTATCAGATTATGGACCTGTGCATGGAGCAAGACATCAAGTTTCTGATGGCAGGACTGCAGATGGGAGTCAGAGAGGTGTTCAACGAGCTGTACGGCAGCTACACCCACTACCACAAAGCAGAGAGGCAAGGAGAGGAAAAGTACACTGTTTGATTCGATTAGGAAAACAATTGTCTGGAAAGGGAAAGATTATGTGATTTCTGCATTTCAATGAGACAGGCTGGTGTAAATCATCCGATGTTTAGGCAGTTATCTCTGGTTCTGTTCAGACCTGGTATTTACATCCATTCTGAGGGATCCAATGACAAGGCGGCAGGGTAAAGGGAAGCGATCAGAGTCAGGAGGAACTATGGTGTGTAGATCTACTATGAACAAAGATTGAACCCATTTGAAAGAAAAATTGAAATCATATGTTTTAGTCATTATGAAACTGTAGGAAGTCAGAGGACATCAGCTGAGTAGTCTGTCGTTAAGATGTGGCCAAGGATACATTTGTGTCCACACAGCGAATGTGGCCAAGTGCATCTCAGACCACCTCCGACTGTGGTCTGAGTGATCGGATGTCAGCTGACCACTTGTGATCACATCATTCAGGACAAGGTCTGAGCGAGGTCACTGAGGAAGATGTCGGTTTGTGACCCACAGCCATTAAGAACAAAACAGTACTCTTTGATATAACTGGTTAATATGGTATTCGAACACAAAGCTATCTGCTAGTGGATTACTTTGGAGAACATGACTGGAGCAACAGCCACCATTCGCATAGTGTCAGAGTCGATATGTGAACTGATCATGTGGAAGTGTTTCCTTTTGCTGCAACCATGACAAATGATACGTAAAATATTGTGTTAATAATATAAATAAAACCAACTGGTTTAAGTGAGATATGATGCTTATTTTACTGTTGGGTGAAAAATGGCGACAAATGGGAATTGTACATATTTTCTTTAGCTTTGTTTCTTTACCAATCGTTAATCATTTTATATGGAGACATTTCAATACAATACTTTCTCAACCCAATCTGCGTCTGCGTCTTTTTGTGCACTCTACTGTTTTCATGTACTTTTTGCCTTTTTTTTGATTGAGTTCATTAGACGATCAGAAAGGAAATATGAAGGGAGATCAAAGAGGAAGAAATTCAACAGTCACCTGATAAAAAATAGGAACATAGCAGGCCCTTCAATGTCGAAGCTTGTGGTTTCTATTATCTAATCCCTCATACAAACACATTGAAGTTCCAACATTTCCTTGGGTGTGGTTTTCTGCTTTAGTTACACCAACCGAGCACTAAATGTCTGCTGCTCACATCCTGCCAGCCTCTGTTACTTTATTGATTTACTGTATATGCTTGCGCCTTAAGGTCAAATGCAGAAACAGAGTCTTAAACTAATGAGTGGAAAGCTCCTCTATTTACCAATGAACGTTCATAAAAGTTACTGTAAATCTGTCATTGTGAGACGCCCCCAGAAGAAACGCTGTCGCCCCAATAACAGGTTGCTTTATGTCATAATGAATTGATGTGACAGTTGTTTTTTCTGACTTTGAAGAGAAACACTAAGCTGTTGATTCAAGAAGTGGCAGTAAGTGAAACCTTTTTGTGCTATAAATGTTTTATTTAAACGGACATTATACACATTGATGCAAGAGTCCGAACCGAGTGGAGCTCTTTAAGGAATACGGAAGTATTTTTTGATTAATCACATAATGTTGTTGGGCCTTTGGGGAACTGAAAGTTTAGGTTTCAATTCTCAGTGCTGTTATAATAACTGATTAATGTTACAATAGCGTATTAGAAAGTCGTCTCCAATGTTTGGACCCCACTGTTTATTTTAATTGGGGGATTTTTTTTTAAATTGTAGTGCAGTTAAAATTCAAATGAATAAGACTGACTGTTTGCCACTGTCCCTCCATGTACATGATTGTATTGACATTCTCATTTTACTGTTTAAAGGACTTTTATAAGATTACTTGAAAACTCTCCTCCTACAGATGACATGTTTGACCAGAAGGTTAATGTACACGGTTGAGAATGCAGAGAAAATATTCAGTGAGAGTCAAAGCAATGTTCAAGAAAATGAAAACTTTTTTATTAAGAATTTGGCTTCTCACAGACGTTTTAAAATGCTCAGTTAAAGCAAATGAGGCATTTAGGTAGGCGTAGGTTCTGTTTGGTGTGTTGTGATGTAACTGCTCCAGTAACACGGCCAGGTACATATTTGTGAGAATGATGCAGAGCTATAATAAAGCTTTAAATCTGTCTTTTATATGAAAATTGGTCTGCCACACAAATGTATAGGGGATCACTGCAGCTAAGACGCACGTGTATAGTCTATGGAAATACCCTCTGCACACTATACAATAAAATAAAGGAGACGATCTGCACGTCTAAAACTCCTGTTAAAGTGATTTATTTGATGTTTTGAGGGCCAGGCTCTTCCTCAGACTTGTGATGCAGAACAGAGTCAGACCAGGTGTAACAACATGGCAGATAGAAACCCTCTTGCAATTGATGCTCTTTTAATCTGACAAATATTTTAGACTTGAACTCGCTGATCCATGTTCAGCCTTAAAGACAAAATCTTTCTTTGCCGCCACATAAAGTCTCAGGACTCCTGTCTTACAACATCTTGAGATCATGTTCTCGACCACAGCAGTTTTCTCTTTGCTCAACTTAGTTATCTTATGTGCTAGGTGGTTATAAGGTGATAGTAAACCCACACATTACCATCGTTAAGCAATAATAGATGAAAGACTTCGTTGAAAGTGTATTCACTTAGTTAATGTAACGACTTTTATGATCATATTTTTTCCCAGATTATCTTTGGTGCAGTTAAAGATCAAACCTAACTTTCACTGACACTTCTGGTATGAATGTGTTGTCATTATTAGGGAATTGCATTTGTGAACTAGAATGTCACCACACTCATAAATATCAGTCCGCCTAAACATGCCTGGTTTATTGCCTCATAATCCGCAAATTATTCTTTGAGAAATCCAGGTAAGTGTTGAAAAAACGTCCTAACTTTCAATGTTTAAGAAAGTGATGCAAAAATGTTCCCAGATCTGGATCCATACCAAAGCTCAGTGACTTCTTCCCTGACCTGTGAAGCATCCTTCAACAAAATGTTGTGGTGATCCGTCACAATAGTCTTTTCGGAATCCTGTTTACAAACAAACAAACAAATGCCTGTTAAAACATAAAATTCCCTTGTGGATGTCATAAGCATTTTTTCCAAGTGTAAAAGATCGCATGGTATGTTGCAATGATCCTTCCTAATAGTTTGGATGGACTTTTTTTTAATTTACAAAGTTTTATGTTGACAACTGCAATATAGACACAATACAAGATGTTTACAATGTGCATTTATGTGATTAAACACATGTTTACTCCATTTAAACAGTCTGTTGCTCCTGCAACGTGGCTGACAGGCCAGTAGACAGACTTTTTGCCATTACTCTCTGTTTCTGGAAGGTGAATTCTTGAAAGCCAAACAGATCCTCTTCAGGGTAATTTGAGGCCCTCGTAACAGTTGTTCAGGACATCCAGGGCAAAGGTCAAAAGATAAAAAACCTCTGCACGGCTAAATTTGCACATCTGTTTCTGTGCCTCTCACTCCTCCACTCTCTTCACAAACATTAGCTTGACTTCCATCCATCCATGCTCTAACACTACTGTGGGTAACATAAACATGCTGAGTGTCTCCTCAGACCACCGTAGCGTAAGTAGTAATGAATAAGTGTGTGTGTGTAATTTTACTGGGACACACATGGGAGGAACAGCACAAAGTGCGTATTGACTGCGTTTTTTTTCTCAGACTGCAGAGCTATTTGCTTTCCAGTCAAATTCAAAATCTATTAATAAATTAGAAATAACCTTTTTCTCAGTTGAGCCCCTGCCCCCCCAATATGTCTGTGCACGTCCCTGAGAGAGAGAGAGAGAGAGAGAGAGAGCGAGAGAGAGAGAGAGAGAGAGAGAGAGAGAGAGAGAGAGAGAGAGAAAAGGAAGAGCAAGTAAAACTAAACTTTCTACTTTGGTTTGATCATGGTTTGATGGTTAAATCAGGTCAGAGAGGAACCAGCGGAACTAAATACAGAGTTGTCTATGATTTAACTCGGTTGAACCTCTTTATATACAGTCTGTGGGTTTAATCTGTGACTCTGGCGCCCCCGGTGTCTCCTCGCAGCACGTGCAGGCCGCTGCACAGCACCCAGTGGAATCATATGATGACCACAGACCTCCTCTCTGCTCGCACAGACTCGATACTGAAATCGTACAACTAACATTTCCTACAGGGACTGCCCCCACCCCGCCAGCCCCTCTGCGCTCGGCTCTAGCACGGAACCGCACGGCACGGCTCTCTCAACCCAGAAGAGCCAGCTCGGGCCCTCCTCCAGGGCTGCGTTAGCCGGTCTTTGATTGGATTAGAGTCGGCTCGCCTTTGCCCTCTAACCTCGCTGATGGTGGTTGGCTGCTTCCTGCTGCCTCCGCTCCCCCTGACCGACTGAGAGAGCCTGCCGAAGCCGCACGGCGAAGCGCCCTGCACGGACACAGCCGACCGGGACGAGCCGCTTCCAGCCTGAGCAGAGCCGAGCCGGAGCGCAGCCACAGTGCACACACGGGCGGACGGGGGAGAAAAACGAAACAAGGCAGCCATGCGGAGGAAATCGAGGATATTGTTGTGTTTTGCGGTGCTGTGGGTGCTGGGGATAGCCTACTACTTCTACTCGGGGACAGCGCTGGGGCGAAAGGTAGGTTCCCCGTGTTGCTCGACTGTCTATCCCCGGCCACACGCTCCAGTCCCCGGCCCCGGACGGACGTTTCCTTCCAGGACAAAGCGAAGATGGAGCGGTGTGATTCGGCGCTGTAGTGCCGCTTCTCCTCCTCTTTTACCGGGGACTCGCTGTTTTTTTTGTTGCGGCTGCACCGATGCTGTGAGGAGTGTGATAGAGGGCCTGCTAGTATCAGTGGGCAGGCATTGATTTGCGGGAGATGAGTGTGGACAAGGGCAGCAGGGGGAGCGGGGCCGGCCGGGTCGGCGTGCGGGGACCTCCCGCTGTGCCGGTGATTGCTTTCCCGTGGCAGCGGGACCGGTGCACGTCGGCGCCGGGCAGCGTGTCAGCCACTGAACCGCGGCGGCGCCGGTTTACTGTGAGAGCCGGGTGAAGGTGGAGGTATAGCGGAGTGATTGTTGTTCATGTGAGGCTGCTGGCCTGGCTCACAGGGCCGGGGGGTGTTGGGAGGTGGAGGCTTGGTATGGGGTGGGGGGGTTCGCCCATAGAGCACGTCAGCACAAGCGGCGGCTGATGCTGCTGCTGCCCAGGACTGAGTCAGGATCAGGAAGTTTGGAGGCAGACAAGCGCCGGGTTAAATCCCTGATATTCAACATGCTGTGGCTGGCTACATAAGCTCATCACGTTGTACTGTGAGAAGAACCTGGATCCAGTTGGAGTGCACTCCTGTGGGAAAACACACCTACAGTCATTCGATCTATTCCTGAGCTAAAAGTAATGCAGTCTGATTCAGCAGCCATGCAAGAAGTCCTCCTATAATGTCTAGATGATTTGTTGAAGCTGTTATAGGGATCCAGCTGCATGTTTCGCGATAATCGATAATCAGGGACTAAAAAACTACAGTTGAAACAATAAATTGGTCGATTACCTTAAATCCAATCAAGCTGCAACAAGATCAAGATGAACTTTATTGTCCCTTAGAGTGAAGAAATTGTGCTTGGGCTTGTCACCAGTGCTGCAGCCCATAAAACCCACATAAACATGTACACATGTACAAATCCCCCATTATACAACAGACATCATAGCAATTACCTTAAAGATTTACAATACAGAGCACACCTGACCATATTGCAAATACATATGAGTATACAATATTGAGGAGCAACAAGCGAGCAAATTTTACACACTCATAAATTTCAGTTCCCTAAACACGCCTGATCTCACAATGTTAAAGAAAGAGGGTAAAATATTCCTGGATCTAACCCCTGATCCGGATCTACACCAAAATGCAATGGGTTCGTCCTACCACATCCTACCAACATGTTTTGTGGAAATTTGTTGTCTCGTTTTCCTGTTAGCGGAAAACCTAACCTCCCTGGCGCAGGCAATAACCAATTTATGTTTTTTTAAAGTTATTTCTCAAGCAACAATGTGCAAAAATGTGATGCCTCCAGCCTCCAACGTGTGCCTTTTCCTTTATAGAATTGATCGTTTTTAGAATATCTTTGGGTTCTAGATTGAGATCGGATAAAACAAGACACATGAGTAAGTAAAGCCTGTCAATATGACACAGGACAATTCAACAGCAACTCAAGCGGCAGCCTCCAAAATGACCATTCAGTTGAGTCGGCACATCCCTAAACAAGTTTCAACACAAACAGAACCATATAACATTAATGAAGGGAGGAGGAATTGCATGACTGTTGTGTTAGGCAGTATGAGCCGTGTGTAGCTATTACACCGGATGTGTTAATGGATTCTTTGACAACACAGTGTCCATCAGTTTATTTTTAGATCGGTGTTTTCCATTTGGATCATGTAGGTGGTTTACAGCAATGCCTTCAACTCGTTTTATCTAGTCGCACCAGCGGTAACTGGAAAAGTCAGTAGAAGTTGTGGTAATAGTATTGTAATAGGTGTTAAAGTAGTAATGATGATAGTAGCTGCTCAGCCACACTTTATGTATGAGAGGGTACGAATTCCATTCATAATAAACCAGGCCTGCACATGTAAAAGTATGTCACATGTGAAATTGAAGTTCAATAACCTCCAGGTGTTCACATGTACGCTCACATGACTAAGACATGTTGCTGGTGTAAACACTCCATGTTCTCTTTTGTGTTAAGGGGACCCTTGTGCTTGTTGTAACTCTGTCAGTGTGTCCTGTCAGAGTCAATGTAGTCCAGTGTGTCCTGTTTATTTGTCTGCATGGAGTCCTCTGCTGTAGTATCATTTGCACTCTGCCTCTATTGCCCCTATAGATTTGGTTGTGTGCGCATGTGTTGGTGTGTGTGAAGGTCCTGTGTGTATTCCACCTGTTTCCTTGTCTTGTCCTATCTTTGCTTTATTTGCTTTGCTTCAGTCAACCACAGCAGAGCTGTTACTATTCCATTAGGCTGATAGCTTTTTGTGTGTGTGTGTGTATGTGTGTGTGTGGTTGCTAAGAGGGTCAAAGGGGCAATCCATGATAAGTAACTTTCTTTTGACTTGATTTGTAGGCAGCATTAATGTGGAGCTGGGTTGATTGGTGGCACCTGGGTGGGGTCTTTACACACTGGGAGATTTGATCTGTTCAAACAAAGGTGCTGCTGCTCAGGTTAAGTGTTGTTTTTCCATCTCACCGTACTCTACTTTCAAGGAACCATGGCGTTAAGTGATTTCGCTCAGATGTCGTGAAACAAACTTTTGTAGCTGGACTGGAGTTAAGTGAACTTTATCAAAATGCTCAGGGCTCAACAGAGATGGACTTAAGATGGTGGAACTGGCCCCATGAAACCAATTTCAAAACAAATATAATGTTTTTTAACAATGGTCTCAAGCAAATGAGAATTCATCTTCTTTACATTGCAAGTTGTGTGTCACCGAGCGAATACAGTGTTACGACAAACAACAAATCTTAATATTTAATATGTTGGAATTGGAGAATTGTAATATTTACTATAAATTAAATGATTATGGAATATTTATTGTTTTTGTTGCCTATCGATTAAGTGCTTAATCGATAGCTATCAATTCCAAATAATGTCGGCAACAGTTTTTCTGTGCTGACCCCGTCATTTGTTTTTCATCTTGTTTCTTCTCATGACAACAGATGTGTGAATTGGAAACGATTTGAATCTAATGATGTAACAGTTGGTAGGTTTCCAGTTATGGACAAACACTCCCCCTCATGTTCAAAGTGTGAAGTTTGTACGTTCATTCATCCATTTTTGCATTCTGGAGATAATGGTAACTTGTGTGCATGTTTAGTGGCGCAAAGACAATTAGAAAAGGAGCATGTTCACAGATAGTGCTTTAATCCAGGGTCACACCTCACAAAGCCACACGTCGTGTCGTCTCTGTTCACGAGCATTGTGATGAATTCAGTGTTCGGCTGCTTTGGGCTGAGATTTGCTGGCAGCTAATACAGCTAATACACTTTTGAATAATCTTAAAGGACAGTGTCTGTGCCAGGGAAATAAGTACACACACACAGCCGTGACACTGTGGCTCTTTGGATCTAAGCTCTCACCAAATAGCATTATCAGTTGAAAAGTATCCCATTTGGAAGAATGTTGCTCTGTCTGTGTGACACTTCAAAGGCACTTTTTGAACACAGTATCAGTGCCTGCCAGGGATCACACTGCGCCGTTCAGAAATGACTGCTGCCATTTCTCACATGTTCCCTGTCAGCTCTTTTTGACAAGGCAGTAAAAACAAGGACTGAAATGTCACAGCGTGTCTACATCGGTCAAGTGCAATCCTTTTATACAAAATCATTCTTGTACCCTTGGACTTAAATTTGGACCAGCTTCTGTGGAAAGTTTCTTCCTTTAATTAATGTGCACACAGTTAGACAGTGTTCTTTATTCAGGCTCACTGGCTTCAATTCCGTTGATATACAGTGTGAAATAAGAGAATTCAAGATGGGAACAGTCCATAAAGTCTGCAATTATAGAAATATGGATACTTTATATATTTAATGTCATATTTAAACATTATGGTTTCTAATAATCATTCATATTTCTAACCCGTTGGCGTCGGTTGGAAAACAGAAATGCATCTCTACATTTCTATGATGATAACTGTGAAGAATCTGCTCCTTTACACATTTTATAGTTGTATGTGTACATGTGTAGTTGATGGATGGGGAGGCACAGTGTATTGGTTACCTCATAGCAAGAAGCTTGGTCGGTGGTTTGATTCCCAACTACCTATGGGCTGTATGTATGGGTGAATGTGAATTGTACTGTAAAGCTCTCTGAGTGATCGATAAGACTAGAAAAGGGCAATATAAATAGTCCATTTACCGTTTTGTGGACTATCTGTTTCGGTTAATTGGCGATAAACTGCTCATCAGTAAGAGTGCTTGGTTGTTTATCTGTATGTCGCCTCTGAGATAGATTGTCATAAACCCTACAGTATATATTCCCAATGTCAGCTGGGATTAGTTCCAGCTCCCCTCCACCTCCAACCTTGAAAGGATAAGCAATGTAACTAACAGATGGATAGTTGATGCACTGAAAGTAAAGTTTCTCATCTCCTATACACGTTACAGAGTAGGTGTATAGAATGACAGGACACTTTGGGAGACACCCAGCAACTGGACTCCGAACAAACGCACATATCTGTAAGTGCATTGTTGTACACTGGAGGATAATGTTGCAAACATGAGCCTGCTGCCTCATTAAAGTCTTCCTTGTTGGACGGAGCCCAGAGGGAAAAATCCCTCTTTTCCGGCCTGCTCTTGAAAAGCCGACGTCCCACTGTTGAGTCTACTTTTCCTTCTAATCAGTGGCGTGAGAGGAGAGCTAAATGGCAGATAGAGGAAGCTGGAACTAAACCAACAAACACTTTAATAAGAAAGATATCAGCTGTTTGAGCAAAGCTGCAGGGGTAGACCTGGATAAGTATTCATGGGGTTGGAGGAGAGCAGCATGGAGACTAAAAGGGTTTTTGGAAATACATATACACTATATACATATCTACATTTAACTGCAAACTGCCAATATTTGCTTGCAACTGAAGATATTTTAAGTCACATTCCATCCCATTATTGCACCATTAAAGCATTCAATAAAAATGTTTACAGGTGGCTTCAGAAATCAACAAATCATGTATTCAAGATAAACTAATCCTTCAATTTGAAATGAAGCCATAACAGATCATCAACTTATGTTAGTGAGGTGCAAACTCTTGAATGCAGAGGTTTAAATTAACTGACTTGGGCGTCGACTTGAGTGACCGATTTTGATGCTTTTTAAATTCTGTGCTATTGAATCTTGCACTTGCAGGACCTGCATGACCTCCAATTTGAATGTTTGCCGACTGAGCAGTTTTGAAGATGTTTGTAGCTTCAGGCAATTTGGGTTCAGTCAGGTTCAGTCCATCCCTCAAACAACATAAAGCACAAGCCTAGAGCTACTAAACAAAGCAACCCTGCCACCATACATCCGTGGCTGTCCTGATTTTCTACAAGACACACCCAAACACACACACATATTACGTCATGTTTGGCCTAGACAGGGTAAAGGGGGCAAAGAATGCTGCTCGAGCAAGGAGAAAAACAGAGGTATGGCTGGTGAAAACTGGGTAAAAATGTAACCAACCCTGTGTTCTCTCACAGCTGCTGCCAAGACTGTCTGGCTTGTCTGCTCCCTTATGCCTCATCCCCTCATCGTATAGCCTGCAGACTGCTCTTCAACGCATTCTGTGAACCGCTCAAGTTAGAACGCAGGAATGAGGATCGTGTCTTTCACAAATCACCTGCAATTTGACATCAGAGTTTTGACCTTTTAAAGTTGTGAAGGCACTTATGAGGCGTGGCAGCTGGCACCCCCAGTAGATCCGCCCCTGGATAGAGCGTTAATTACATAAACTGATAATTGGATTTAGCAAAGCAATTAATGGAGTGGTTTACCCCCCCGAAGCCAAGGTGTGTTGCATGTAGTCAAGACATCCTGCTCATCATGTGTCACTTGACTCATCAATATGTAGATTAGGACAATTATAATGACAAATTTCCATAAATTAAAATTTTACAAAGAAAATAAATATAAGAGGTTGACACATTCATGCCACAATTGTCCAATGTTGTCATGGCGCTCAACTTTCCACCAGAGGTGGATCACAGTGCTGACTTGCAAGTTTTCCTCATTGTTATTAGCTGGAGGATTGAATTATAGTTTCTACTTGGTGGTAGATGATTCAGTGGTGAAATTTTCCTTCCAGCAAACCAAAGATAGAAGAGAAGCAGGAAATTCATCGTCTCAGCACGGATTCAGAGAGTCTGTATAGCTGCCGGGTCCAGAACTCATGAGTGAAAGTTACAGTCTCTGTTATCTGAAGCTGCAGGCGGCCAGTCTCTGCTGGTCTGTGCATGTCTCAAACTTTGGCGTTATCAATACATCTGTCTCTCATTGTAGATTATGTGACTTCACTGGCTCCAAGCATTTCACTGATTTAAAAGTAGAAAAAGTTGATTCAGTGACTGATGAAGATGTTGCATTATCGACGTCGATTAGAGTGCGCTTTGACTTGTTATTTTATGTGTGGCATTAAGAACAAGGTGGATGCAAACCTCCGATCCTCAATCATTTCAGCAACGTCAGAACTATATATGCAAACGTATGTACACACACACATTCACACGTGTCGTGTAACTATGGTACAGAAATCTAGCTAAACCACTTGAGGCCTCAGCAGTTCAATGTGTTTATAAAGCCAGAATTTGCTGTAATTTCAGCCTGCAAGCAGATCCATTATTGCTAACTAACTAAATGCAGTTCCACAGAGCAGACGCTGAATCAATTAAATGCTTGAATTATGCTGGAGATCCCCAGGTACGGACTCCTTCACTGATGTATAGCTTTTGTATGAAACTTATGTGTGTGCGGGTTTAATTAATGTTCAGTTCCTGCAGATGTTGATCTGATTTAGATCTGATAAGATACAGAGATATCAAAGAAGTTGTGTTTTTTAGGTTCTAAGTCATTTTATGAGTTAAATGAAAATCCTCATTTAAGTAATTGCTTAACTGTTTCTTTAGAGTCACACAATTTAATGCCTGGGAGTTCGAGGAGAGAGGCAGACGTGTTCGTGTTCGTGTTCGTGCGTGTGTGCGTGTGTGCGTGTGTGTGTGTTACTGACTGTGCATGCTCCTGACGGTCCTTTGTCCGGTGTTGTATTTATGGATATACAGTTTGCACATGACAAAAGTTCACATTAAAACCTAATATATAGAGCGGATTGTCTTAATATAGGGATGACATTGTCAAATTGCCAACGCGTGTACCAAAGTCTTTGCAGACTTGTATCGACATTTTTCACAGTTGGGAAAACACTTTCCAACTTTTCCAATTCCACTTGAATGCGCAATCATTTGCTTGAAGAACATAAAACTCCACAGGCCTCTCTGCGATAACTAACCATAGTGGGGCTTAGCAAACATATTAAAGCGTTTTACTGTAATTGTGAAAAAGAACGATGGAAAAGGTGAAACATTTTGAGATTGGGGTAGAAAGAGAGTGTGGCTGGATCCAAATTAGAGAATGGTGAGCTGTGTGGAGTCTGGGAGCTTTTACCTCCTCCAGTCAGAAGGAGTTAGTTCTGATCTACCAGCCCTGAATCCAAATGACTGACCGGCCGTGCTGAACAGACGGATAGCTGTTGACATACCAGGAAATAGACTGAGACGTTGCCAAGAATGAAGATAAATAGTTTAGGTCGATTTTTTTTAAATGGCAGTTTATATCTATTGATAAAACTGACATCTGCTCTCAGGGATGATGGCCACATGCCTATCTGTGGCAAAGAAAACAACAGTTTTTACTTATTTGATATAATTTAACTCATTCCACCCCTCGTGGTCATCAGTAGGTTCTTTGTGGTTAAACATAATAATATGCTGTGCATGTGCTGTAAACTGGATTATTTTCTTCTCATGATGATTTTCTTCCCTGGCAGATGCCATGCATTCATAGAAAAGTGAAGTAAAGGGATAAAGCTGTCCATTGTTCCAAGGGACGAGCGCTGAGACAGGAACATTTCAGGGATCAATTTTTTCATTCAACAGATCAGCCCCTGTTTATTCAATTTGTCACAGAGACAAACTATTGTAGCTGTGTTATAGTTGACATGCTCGGAACATGGCAGTCAGTTCAGCAGTAATCTGTGTTTCCGTTATCTGCCTAAAATATTCAAAGAGGCCTGATACGGAGTGGAGGTGGTCATGGTGTTTTGCTTGTGTCCCGTTTGTGGCAAGGACAATGAAGTCACTATTCAAATGACAGCGATAACCATAATGCTCCCACACTGTTGACTTGATGTGGCCGGTGAAATTGAAAGGTTTCCAAATCCCTCTCAATCCGATTACACAAGCGCGACGCCACGTTGGAATTTAATAGAATCAGTGTAATGTGTATTATTTACAAAATATACAGCTGAATGCTCATTTATGCTGCCTTTACATAAAAAATGAGATACGAGCATTGCAAATGGTTACTGCCACTGCCCACATACTTCCATGGCTACACTGCACAGATGGTCTTTTGTTTCTATATCTGTTAGTTTCAGAATACAGATACAGACAAAACCAAAAGGCTCCCTCTTTTTCTGAATAAATATCTAACGTTAACATTACAAAATCGAGTTGGGGTATCCCAGATACATTGTCCAGTTTTGTGATTTGTAGTCTTCAAGCATTTCTTTAGCTGTTTTTTGGTCACAGTTTCACAATCATTGCAACATGCGGCCACTATCGGATTTCAGAAATTGAATTATTGTTTCTTTGTGAAAATCAGGGGGGAAGTCAAGCTATCTGCCACTGTTAACAGGCTCATTACGATTAAAGATAGGGGCATTGGCCTTTTAATCTTTACTATAATACTATTATTAATACAAACACGCTCGACAAGATATGCATCAGCTCTGCAGAGAATATTTTTGCTACATCCACACCACTTCCTGTGTCTGTTACTGCAGACTTACAAAGCAGATACAATAGTGAGTCATCCAGGCCACCCGGCTCCTCCTCAGACGTGTGTGGATCTGTCAAAGAATCCTGATGCTGACTGTGCTCATCGTACTCAATGTTGAATGAGCTGCTGATCTTTCTGAATATTTGTTTTTGACATAATCTCAAAAATCAAAATAAATCACTTTATAATGTACCGGCATCAAATATTTAGTGCACAAAATAATTTTAGATGTTAAGTATAATCTCATACATGATTCATGAAAGATAATCCTAAAACACTTTGCAGTGATGACTCCCCCGTAATGAATCAATCGGTAAACATGTAGAGAGAAGGTATACACAAGGGGCTGTCCCATTAGGCGTGTTTTATAGTGAATGGTTGTAACTGCAGCATAGCAAACTCCCATTGGTGATGAAACTCGGCAGCGTAAGTGATTTTCAAAATGGAAAAAATCTCCAAATAATGTCTGGCCATGTGCCAAAGTGATGGGTACCATCAAATGCTCGTCTGGTGGGAGATGTTAACTTCTCAACCTTCATCACATCATGACCATGTGATAACAAACTGGTATTTGGTTCATCTATCCTGTAAGAAAGAAAACACAGCCAACACCAGCTATTTGTGGATTGTCTTCCACATCTTTCCTTAAGTGATTCTCTTAGTTTCAAATTTGCATTTTCTTTATGCTTTCGCAAGTCCCTGCAAAAGTTGTATCATCAATGTCCATTAATGTGATTAGGGGCTGCTCAATCTTGGTATGACTCCTTAGCCTATTTTGTTATTCAATGTTTTTCATTGTAAATTTTAAGCTCTGGTATCTGCCTGTGAGATTAAATAAGCAAAGTCCCCTTCTTGCTTCTTCACTATTTTACACTGACAACTGCTCTGCAGGAAGAAAGAGGAAGAAGTTGCAGATTCTATCAAAGCAATATAGATCTATCGAACTGATTTCAAGCCCATAATCTACATATTTGACAAGGACCTACTCCACTGACTCCTGCTACTGAGGCTACTTGTGATTTCTCCACCATCATAACTCATTGATACAGGACTGGAATTAACACAATGCTACACACATACACCAAGTTCAAAATCCACATTTTTGGTTTATGATTTTATTGGTCAAGACTTGTAAAGAAGAAGCTTGTAACTTGTCTTCTGAAAAATTTGTTGAAATGAGTTTCAGGAAACAGAGTTGCTGACCTGGCTCTACTGATTTTTTTTTTCCTCATATACAGGAGGAGAATGACTAACTGACTGACAAACAAACTTGTGCCTTATACGAGTACGAGTGTAAGAGTCCCAATGCAATGGATAGAAGTGGATGAAATGAATACAGTGTGTGTGTGTTTTTACACGTTTTGTTACATCCGCAGGACTTATTGCACCATAAACATCCACCTCATGGGGACCGAAGCCTGGCCATACTGATGCAAACACAATTTTTGAGGACCTGGTTAAAGTTAAGTGTAAGATGTGAATTGTGGTTAGTAATGAATTGGTTATGGTTACGGTTAGGTACACGGTTTTGGTTTAGCCGTCCACAATGATTGAATGTCAATACAAAGTCCTAAAAGGGGAAAAGCTGGGTGTATGTATTAGTGTGTCGGAAGGAACAGTGTCTTAACAAGGATAGCTATGCAAACACAAAAGAGTCTGTGTGTTTGTGTGCACAACCACAGCATGTCCTACCACGAGCTAACTTTTCCTGTGGGCTTGTTTCTCCTCTCAGGGACACGTCATCAGATTTAAGAATTTTGTGTTTGTATCTCAGACTGTCATGTGTTTATATGCCAACTCAGTACAGTATTTGGCAACACAAAGGGTTTTTCCACTCAGTCCTTCAAGTCAAGTTGCTGTGTCGAACCTGGATGGCTCAAAAAGCTGTAAAAGAATAAGGTAGCTTAAATAGCAGCAGTAGTCATCTTCTTGAGTCTTTGAAACCCTAATGGAAAAAAAAAACTGAAAATCAGACCATTTGCCAAAATAAATAGTCAGGAAATACTGTGCTTTAAAAAACAGACTGCTACTGTATGGTGTGTTCCTCTGCTGACAGAAGCCTTGGTTGGCCGTTCTGTGAAAATAGACGAGTGCATTTCCAAATTAAACTTCATGGTAAAGTATACCTCTCTTTTTAACATTAACCCTTCGTTGGAACCTAGACCCAGCACGGAGGTTTATATGAAATGGGGAGAGCGTGGCCTAGGGGATAGAGCGGGTGCTCTGCAACAAGAAGGTTGCCGGTCCGAATCCCACTCTTTCCCATCTGCATGCCTAAGTGACCTTGGCAAGAGGTCTAAATGGCCCCTCATAAAATGTTGAGTGTACTAAAAATGTAAGTGGCTTTGGACTAAATGACATGTAATGTTATGTAATGTGTTTCTTCACTTTCAGACTAATTCTGCTGCCTCAGCACTGTAATTGTATTACTTCATGTTCAGTGACCTATGGTAGGAAATGCTTTGTTACTCCAAAATAAGTAGCTGTACCCATCAGTTCCTCTGAGGAGAACTAGTGTTGCCAACAAGTATTTGAAGCTCAGTCGAGTTTTGTTGTCAGTCATAAACGACAACATATTTTAGGAGGACTTTTTTACAATAGTGACATTATTTCTAAAGAAAACTGACTGAAGTGTGTAGTTTCCATTAGTGGCCGTGTGTTATGGTGTAAGTTATTAAGTTAATTGTGTGTTTGTCTGCTCCCCGTTAGCATCTCCATGTCACCAACTCATTATCTACTGTGTAAAAGGAACCAGGCTAGTGGTCATTTCATACTTCATTATACTGTCAGCCAAAGAGTCAGTAATACTGATGGGCGGTAGGACAGGTTGTGTTATTGCCTTGTTTGAAAATACTCATCCAACTGGGCTAATGTTCAGTGGCAGAGCTGAGTTCCTCTCCATCATCCAGCTCTGTCTTCACTACAGTTGGGCTTGTAGTTTACTGAAGTTGTATTGTGCAGATATTTGGTTGACACAACAGTTCTCTGCTTTCTATATTCATCTGGATAACATCTCAGCCGGCAAAGGTTGTAGACGAGAAATGAGAAGGTGCTTTTGCTTCTAGCTCGTTCTAAAATCGAGGATCAACTTTTGTGTATGCGTGTGTCGATGTGTTTTCCCCTGACTCAGGCCATATTTATGTTAACTCTCCAACAGGCCATATGGTAATGCAATTTCTCTCCCAGCACCTTTCCTTCTATTTCCTCCTGTGTATTTGCTTTTTTGTCTTCCTGTCTTCACAAGCACACTTTTCTCTCTTCCCGTGCATACTTGCTTTGTCATGCTATTTGTTTAATGCTGTTTGTTCTTTTGTTGTTCTTTTGAAGTAGGCTAGGAATTCAGTTGCTTACCCAGGGAGCCAATTATGAAAACACTGTCAGAAACACAATATTCCTGCCATGTACAGATCTTGCAGAAACAGGTCCCTGACCCACTTTTGGGCCTAACCCACGGTTTTAGAAACCACAGATACAGAGAGAGTAACAGAATATCATGTGCTCTTGGGCCAGCAGGGCCTCTTTTTTTTTTCTTTTTTTTTTTGTGGCTCTCTGCATTTTTGCCTTAAAAGGTAAGTTTGATTTATCTGCGATTTCTGCGTAGGTGGGGGAGGAGTAGATGTGATTGTGTCACATCCCATTAAGCTGGGCTAAGAATAGCTTAAACCAGCTAACACCTGATTTATTTGAAATGGGTTGTTGCAAATACGCACTCTGGTCTGCCTGTCATTTGGACCTGCCAGGTTGGAGACCTTGCCAAGTCATACACTTTACATTCGCAGGTACATCTTTCACGTGACAGGACACAGAATGTTAGGTTTTGTATCACTCTTTCTATTTGCAGATATAGGACAGTTTCATTGTCCAGTCCCTGCTCAGGGTATGATGTTCTCACAGGTCACCATACCACCCCACGTGTTAACCATCACCCACGAGTGTGCAACTGCAGCAGCACCACAATATGTAGCCATAAACAGCTAGAAAAGATGGCCATGGTTCTTGTCAGCTCACTGATTAAAATGTATGAACGCAGCTAAATGAAATTTCACTGTCGGAGCTGTAATGGCAGAATTGAGATAAATTGTGGCACCAGAGAATTTGTATTCCGCCTGGACTACGGTCTGTGTTGTTTCTGTTTCTGTTGTTGGCAGATAACTCTGCTTTCACACTCTATTACTTACAGTTCTCATGTTTCCAAAAACAGCATCACGATAGAAATTAAATCTTTCTTTGTTTTTGCACTGCTGCTGAACATGATACTGAAAGTGTCTCTTCGACTTGACTCCTCACTTTATGACTCAATTTGTAGCTGGTTTTGATTCTTGTATTTTGATGCTGTTATTTATTATTGTGACACAATTTGACATGAATTCAGCTGTCTCAGCCCTACTCTGATCTTTTGTAGATAAGGAGTTAGATTTGGCATCCACACTCCATAGGAGTATCATATTATGTCTTACAGTTCTGTCTGTTGTTTGAATTGCATGCTGTACTGGTTCTGTTTGGGGGAGAAACAGCAGACTGTAAGTAGATCCAGTGTTTGCATTACATTTACATTATATTGCAGACTTTTACTCTTTCCTAACTTGACAAATGAGCAGGAGGTCCATGATATCCTCAGCACTTATACTGCTGGGTTTACACTTGTGTGTGCCATTGGGCCGACCTTTTAATGAATACCAGTTGTGTTGCAGTTGTTCTGTGTGCTGCATCAGCTGCCTTTCCTGTTCATGTGAAATATTAAACCCTTCTCTTTTTGCACGTCACAGCTGTAACGTAATGATGAGGAAAGCAGCCTTTTGAACGAGCCACAGTCAAATGTTTGTGATGACTGAATCTAATTATGAATAATGCACACTGAAACCAGAAGACACCTCTACACTATCGGACCAGCCCATAAGTACAGCTTGATAAAGGGCTGTTATATTATGCTGACACCCATTACAAGATAAACCTGAGTTGGAAGTGTGTAATTAACTTTCATAAAAAGTCTCACATCTGCTCCCTGTGTGTAACTCCAGCCTGATAAACATGTTAATATAGCAAAAGCTGAGATGCTGTCATGATCCTGCCGTGTTTACAGCGGAGAGGCTGTCTGCTGTCTGTGTTGTAACACACACACACACACACATGTGACCAAGTCACCTCAAAGAGGCCCAATCAGGACCAGATGTTTTAATGATGCATAAAAAGAATACAGCTGCAACCTAACTCAAAAACAAGTGTTTGTTCAAATGCACCAAAAGAACGTCCTCCTCATTCAAACATCATCATCATCGGGGGTGCACACAATAAGCAATCCTGGGAGCCGCTTCTTCTTTTTCTTCTTCTATTGTTTAATGCCGGCTCAACTTTCTGCATTTCTCTGAAGTAACCCAAAAATTATTTTCACTCTGCACAGAAACCAAATCATGGTTTAGATTGATCTGGAATCTCTTTTGGCTTACAAAATTGTGTTCAGTGAGGGATTAAGAGAAGGAAAATCTTTTCAGGATGTCACACAGCAGGCTTCAGGCAGTTATGTCTCATTATTCGCATTGCATATTAAAGCTGGAATAACTCCCATTGGATCATAGATTTGACTTGCTGACCTATAGCCCTGTGCACTGTCTGCATTGGTGCTTTTAGAGGATGTTATTGGTGCCAGGCCAAGGATAGAATATGTCTGGTTTATGTCCAAACAGGATTGTGTCGCCATCCATTAGTTCATCCTCCTGCAGCGGAAGCTAGAATCCAGCTCTGGCACGTCTGTTCAATTTAGCAACCGATGTGTATAGGTAGTAATAATGTACGTGCATAGAGTGCTATGGAAAATCTAGAGCAAAGGTTATTTACTGTATGCATACATATATATTTCAACACTTGGTCTTAAATTCACATAAACAACACACAAAGTACAACATACATAGTCATGTAGAGACTGTAACTCTTGGCTTCGGTTCAGACTAAACACACACGATCAGCAACTCCTGCACGACATTCTCATCCATATGTGATACCCATTCATGAAAAATACACCCTCTCGCTTGCTGGCAGAAAACATTCACCCTTGTATGGGAAAGAAAATATTTATGGACGTAAAGCTCCTTCCTGTTACACCCCCCCCCCCCTCCCCCCACACACACACACACCCCTCTGGTATGAGGTAACCTGCTGTGTAACGGGACTTTAACATTGATGACCTCAGCGTCGTCTGGGGGGGTCTTCATCCACATGGTGCATTGTACTATTTGCAATTTCAATTTTTCTGCCTTTTTATTTTGTGCAATACCCCGTCATTATATTCTCTTAAAAAAGCGTCAGGAGCTGTAATTTCCACAAATCATCATGATCATTACCATGCGCCAAACAATTGAACCAAAGCGCTTCCCATCATTTAGATTCTCTTAAAGCAAGAAGGAAGGTTTTTGGTAGTAGTAATCACAGACCACCGCTGTGGTCGAGGGAGGGACGGTCATTTACTGTTCGCAGGAGAGAGGAGGAGGAGGCAGCATCAAAGGAGGCAGGGAGGAAGGAAGGGAGGGAGGAAAGGGGTGTAGGGAAAGAAAAGAGAGTAAGCAAGTGGTTGATGAAAGAGAGAATTGGTGAATTTTAACTTCCCCAGCCCACCACCCTAATGACTTACTTTTTAGCCTCTGCTGACACACTAGGATGATTCAGCACTCCACTCGGTCTCCCCCCTCTGCCTCATCTTCCGCTCTCATCCCCCCCCACTCTTTTCTCTTCCTCCTTGCCTCTTACCTCATCTTGTTTAGCGATTCCTCTTTTTCGCCAACAGTGCTTTCCCTCGTTTCCGAAAATCGAATTCGAACCTGCCCATTTATCAGGAGTCATTTGTTCAAATTATTTCTTAAACTCCCGCCGTCTTAACAGCAAGGGGAACGAGCAGCTTCCACAATGCTGATTCATCATTACCACCAAATGAAAACCGGACAAAAGATTTCAGGAAGTGAAATTTAACAATTTTGTTTGTTAGTGTGGTGAATGTCGAACTGTCTTTGGTACTTCTGCAAATAAATCATCTTTTGAGGTCGGGTAGAGAGATGAAAACCACTTGATAACAGTAATGTCTCATGATCATATATCCCTTGTTTTAGTCTTTCCACTAGCTCCCTGTCTGTTTACAGATTTTAAGATTATGCAAACTAGTTTTAAGGCTCTCTGTGGTCTGGAGCTATATCTCTGAGCTTTTTGTACCATATGTCGCCGCATGTACTTGCTGAGGTCTTTTGTCTGTTCCAGGATTACCATTAAACAAGTGGTCAGCCACCTCAACGATTTCTTGGCCCATGATGGTGACCATATCATCATCTGATTCCGATTCTCTAGAAATCTAATTTTGAATTTGCTATGAATAACATTCTATAATTTTTATCTTTTCGCTTAAAGCCCCTTTGGAAATACAATAATTCAGTTATATTGTATAGGTTTGGGATATAGCAGCTGTCTCTAAATGTGATTATCCTGCAGTTGTTCTTCTCCTTTTCGCATGATGACATGTTTCACCATAGACACCTATCGGTTAGCAGGATAATTTAATATTCATGAGTGCTTTGCAGCCATTTATGGCTGAATGTGGGCGTGTAGAGGGCGGACTGAGGCAGATCCACGTATGAACGTTTCCAGGTGGTTAGTGGTTTCTAAGGGGAACTTGGCCTTCAGGTTTTATAGGTCTGGATCTTTTCGTGCTTACGCCATTTTCGGACTTTGTGCGCACAACACTTCTACTAAGAATCCAAAACACTTTACTATAAATGACGCCCCAGGTCAGCTGAGTCAGCAATTTTTTTTAGCCCATATATCTGTTTTATTTAAAAGCAATTTTATGACTTTCTTGTTTAATATGCTGCTATTGTAAAGCACTTTGTGATATGAATTTTGAAAAGTGCTCCCTAAATAAAGTTTGATGTTATAAAAAAGTATTATTATATTATTGAGCCCTGTCCCATCCCCCTCTCTTCCTACTCCACCTATTTCCTCTAACAGATCTCCTCCCCCTGTCAGCAATCAGCTGTTCTCTCCCTCCAGCCTTCTGTTTTGCATTATTTCCCACTTGTTATCCCCCCTCTTTCATGTCCGTCTGAACTTCTGGATGGAAACACAGAAGGCCCTGTCTGTGACCCCTCTGGCTGAACATAAATGGTGGGTGTGTTGTGCGTGTAAGAGGATGTAACAGACACCATGAACCTGAGCTCTGTTTATTGTGTGTGTTGATTCATCATTGATAGGCAGGGAGGGAGGCAGATGAATTTCCAAGGCTGCTGTTTGGTGAAATTGCCTTACTGGTCACTTTACCATTCAACATAATGAGAAAAAGACACCAAGACTTTCATTATCTCATTAGTGAGAAAATAATAATTTGGTAAAATTTTCGCAAATTATGAATGGGCAGTTTATTTCATTGTGTCTGTATATGCATTTAGTTTGATGTTTAATCAGCGTCTGTGTCTCAATAAGCATAACTGCCACGACTACTGTCTCACCATAAAAAAACATTTGTGAGGTCAAGCTTTTGTTGCTTTTTGAATATAGATTTCAGATGAACCTTTCCAGATGAATTTAAATAAGTCAACTTGGGCTCTGGGAAATTGTTTGTGGTCCTTTTTGTCTGTTTGTTAGCAGGATTATGCAAAAGTATGGGACAGATCATCACAAAATAAGAGAAAGGAGGTAAGCGCTCTCTGAGTGTCCTAGTTTTTGATGATGTTGTTTTGTACAAAATGAATCAACAGCTACGTGGATAATGAGGAATCTTTATTTGCAGCCGTAACCAAATCAATCATTTTCAGCTGATGCCACAAACTTTTTTCGTAGATTGTGAATAGCGGAGCCTCGTGGTAGTTTGGACTCACATGTTCTCCAATCACCAACAATATGGCCATGACCTCTCTCTGAAGTTGTCAACATGAATATTTGATGCTCTCTCACTGCTGTTACTCTGCTGCCGGCTTTCACAAAGTTAATCCCTCCACCGCGGCAGCCTCCTCCTGTCTTCCCATTTGGGTGCATGTGAATTTGAAATGATTTATTTTGATACTGTGATGGTCATTAAAGGAAAATTATGATTCTCACTGATAGCTCAGACCCCCTTAAGAGGCCATCTTAAAAAGAACTTTATTCTGTTTGGCCAAACATCTAGAACCCTGCTGAGAAGTAGCACAGCCAGCACTCACTGGGTTTTCAGACATCCCAAATGCATAAATCTGCATTTTTCAGAAGATATCCCACTGGCTGGATTCTTTCTGAGCACCAAACATGACTTTCATTAAATCACCAATATCAGGCTGGTTTTGTCCCTTTTTTATTTGGTGTGTATAGATTTTTGTAGCCAAGGTCCATGACAGAGGGAGTTGTTTTTGTTAAAGACCAACATGTAATCATGCTCCCTAGCTGGAAGCAAAGCGGCAGAGCCAACACTATTGTCACCGTGGCTACAGCAGTGTTAACAGCTGATCAGGAAGCCTCTGGTTAAGGGGTGTGACTCTGACTGTGTGGGCTGGCTGTCCAATCAGAGCAGCGTGGGCTATTTGTTTCAGAAAGAGGGTGAAGAGAGAAGTGAAGCAGTGAACGCTGAGACAAATAATGTGTATTTTGCAATATACCCCCAATCTAAAATTGAGGACCTTTTTAAATGGTCTTAATATAGAAATGATAAGTAATGTGTAATCTAATAAATTACAAAACACTTTTACAAAGATACAGAATTGTGTGTCGAGCAATGTTTCTTTGAGAGCAACAGTAAGACAGCAGATGGTGCACATGCAGAATCTTTCCTAAATGCTTTGGCTTTGATATGGTGAAAGTTTACAAGGTTTTTATTTCCTGGTAGCAGATTGAGAGTAAACTCACTTAGTGGACGACTTCATTTGGGCTGATCCAGACAACCCCAGCTTCAGCCGCTGATAATCGAGAACAAAGGAACTGAGGATAATTAGTTACTTTGCCTACTATGTGTGTAATCTGATTTTGTGTGTGTGTGTGTGTGTGTGTGTGTGTGTGTGTGTGTGTGTGTGTGTGTGTGTGTGTGTGTGTGTGTGTGTGTGTGTGTGTGTGTGTGTGTGTGTGTGTGTGTGTGTGTGTGTGTGTGTGTGTGTGTGTGTGTGTGTGTGTGTGTGTGTGTGTGTGTGTGTGTGTGTGTGTGTGTGTGTGTGTGTGTGTGTGTGTGTGTGAGTGTGTGTGTGTGTGTGTGTGTGTGTGTGTGAGTGTGTGTGAGAGAGAGATGCAGATGAGGTTTTGGGAGGAGGCCAGCACACACAATTGCTCCATTGAGTCTTACACCCCCTAAGTCTCTCGCTCTCTCTCTCTCCCTCTCTTTTTCTCTCTCTCTTGTGCTCTCTCCTTCTCTCTCTCACACTGGTGAGACTTGTCACTGTTTGCTTCATGCAGACTGAATTCTCTAGTCAAGCTGACGGAGCTTCCGGGTTGAAGCTCCGTCAGCTTCCCAGCACAGCCCCACCCCCTGTCTTTTTGTTATTCTGCCCCCCTCCCTCCTTCTCTCTCACTCTCTTTCTCCTATGTCACTCTTGGTGAATGTTTGATTTTGGCATGACTGTATTTTAAAGTTACACATAATGATTTGATCCATGTGTTTGTAGCTGAATAAACATCTGCGGCCATTCGCCAGCAAGAGCGTGCGTGCGTGCGTGCGCGCGTGCGTGTGTGTGTGTGTGTGTGTGTGTGCGTGTGACTTGCTTCGGAAACTTGTGTGATATTTTGGATAATTCTCCTCCTTTGTCATGGCTTATTAAGTGTCAGAGAAACAGACAGTGAACCGAACTGTGTTTTTCTTACTCCAGGCCGGGTTGACTAACAACTCAAAGAACCCTTTGTAACAGAACCGAGAGAAAGTGTTGACTTCTTTATCGGACCTGTCAATTTCACTCTTTGTGTCTTCAGTATGTGTTCATACTGCTGACATGGACTCGTGGCCTACGACCATCGAGCTTTGTTTAAAGTAGAGAGGAAAAAAATGTTGCTACGGATCCAAGTCGCAGAGAACAGTGAGACCTCACACTGTTAATATCCCTACTGTGATGCTGTTCTGCAGAGGAAGATGTCAGTCGTTCGTGCACAATACATGAGATGTTTCCAGCATTTCTTTAACCTGCTAATATATTTATATCAGGGCTTGGATGGTGGCAATGAAGATAATTGTTGTGTTTCAATTAAATTGTTAAATTGTTATTCCCTTTTATTTTGTGATGGACCATTTGACACTTCAGCTGCTCTCACCCGATGCACTCAACTGTGGACATTCTCCTGAAATTATCTGGAGGGGCTGTAAAAGGGGACATGCAGACATTTTCCCAGGCCACGTCTCCTGTTTCTCCAGACACAAAAACAAAAGAATACAAAAATCTCAGGTTGAAAATAAGGTGTCATACATATAGAAGACAGCAACGAGGATGTCAGCTTGGAAAGACGAAAGTTTCTTTCAGACATCCACCGAACTCTGCAGTTCCTTGGTAATATCGCCAGAGGAGGTGCATTTGTGAATGGAAATGTCAGGATGAGGCGCTCCACAGTTTCTGCAGACTTTCTCCACCTGACCTCCTTGAGTAATGTCCATAAAAATCCAGGAGAAGTCTGTGTGAACACAGCAGGGGATCTCCCGCTGGGGATGATGCTTCTTACACACGACAGATGCCAAAATGTAAAAATGAAAAAACTAATATCTTCTGGTGAAAAAGCGTTGCCATACATTCATGAAGACCCAGGCAAAGAGGTAAAGAGAGTTTGTGGTGATAGGCGCTGACTCCTGTGTCTGTGTGTTGTCTGGAAGAGCATGTGATCTCCACAGCAAACTTAATAAGTCCAGCTCTCACCTGAGTAATGCGGAGGATTCGTTTCTGTTTTGTAAGCGTCTGTGCAGAGAACCTCCCGCGGTGTTGTGCATGGGTGAAAGACACAGTCTGGGCAAACTCGGCCTCCAATTCTCCGGATTTTATCCACAGGTCATGTCTGACAGCGGATAATAAGACATTCTAGAGCTTTTGGGCTGACGGTGGTGCTAATGTGCTTTAGCACCACCGTCCGCAGCAGACGGTGCAGCAGAATAAATATGTCATGTCTTGCCTTCTGAATGCTCTGCGGACGTCACCTCTTGCCTGAATGTTCCGTTCATTATCCCTTGGGTTGTTAACGCATCTACCCTAGAGAATCTCCTGCTGCTTTGTGCACATGTGAAAGTCGAAATGAGAAAGTCTATCCCCAAAAGTCTGTGGATGTTCTAGAGAAAACTGATTCAGTCACATTTACTCAGTGATGCTCTATGAACTCCCTTGTTCAGGAGCTGCACAAGTCTCTCGAGCAAGTTTTTCTGTCTACTGATTCTCAACAGCTGTGAAGTAAAGTTTGGAAGAACACCAAGGCCTCTATTTTTTTATAATCCTGTTTCAGTTTTTTATATTTTGTGTTATTCTGTGATAAACTGTGTTTTAGCGATACATCATAAAAGCTCCACAGGACCGTCGACCCCTCTCACCCCTCTTTACATAAAGTAGGAGTGAAAAGCATTCACCTGACTTCACAATGAGACATTAAATCAGACTTGGTTCTCTCTCCTTACGTGGGGATTTGTCTTGGTTGACTACTTGAAGTTCAGCAAGTTCACGTCTGGGTCTCGACTGGAGAAGAAGCCAGGCTTTGAGAGATGATAAAAATCTCTACCTGTGCTTTACGTTAAAGCAGTTTGTCTAATTAGAATTAATGTTTTATACCCCTGAAATATTTTAGCCATGAACAGAGTTAAATGTAGCATCCATTGAAGGCATTTAACATGATGTGCTTCCCATAAGAAATGTGATCAGGGCCATAGTGTGTTGATGGTAAATGCTTCAGTTAAGAAACAGCAATAAATGACAAATGATACAAGATGAGTTTGTATTAGTAAAAAAGATTTCAGCAGATTTGTCTTGAAGAGGAGAAGAGATCTGATTCAGGAGGGATCAGGTGACAGTGGCATGCGACTCTGTTTGTTTTGACATTATGGATGCTTATCTGTCCAGACAGGTCAGGTTCACACATCACACATAACATTTTGTCTTACCTCTTTTGACTGTGGTTTATTTCTCTGTGATAACCAGCGTACAGTGTGTTGTGATGTTACTATGAACCCATGCAGGGATGGTGCTATTTTTGCTCCTCAGGGTTAATTCAAAGGTCAGGAAAAACTGATCAGAATTCAGCGTCTTGCTAAAGGACGCTTCAGGAGGACAGATGCTGGCTGTCAGGAGGGCTTGAACCTGCGCCATCTACTTGAAGGATCTTGTCTCTAATCACTCACAGCGGTTATTGCTGTACACTGTCCTGTGGGTGAGAGCCAGCATAGATTACATACTGTAGGTTAGAAACAAGAAGCATTGTATTCATTTGTTTCCTTTCTGTTCAATTTTTACTAATAGGTCTGTGTAGGGCAATTTCCTCCCGTCTATCCAAATCTTAATTGAATAGTTCAACACCTATCCATTCTCTCACTTACTAGCGTCACTCACGTCACACTTTGTTATAAAACTAAGAGCTGAGTCAACAACACCCTGGTCAGAATTTATCTCAGTGCACTCTCCTTGGCTGTGGGAAAGAAGATTGATACCTACTGTCTCAGCCGAGTAGTTTGTGAGCTAGCATGCTGCATTTCGAAGGTTATTCGTTAGGCTGCTTCACCTCCTCTTCAATTATGGGAAAGTGTAAGTAATTCTGGGACGCCGGTATTCTCTCATATCTGTCATACTTGAACTAGTTCTTACATTTCATTCACAATGGTAAATTCAGGAGGAACCGGTTTCAGTTAGCACGGTATCATCATGACTGTGTGTGTTCTGCTGCTCTGCATGCCTGATGTCCTACATTGTTCGTCTCTCGGAGGGATTTTGTAATAAATTAAATCCCGCAGTGCAAATCAGATCATTGGCACTGTGTGTTGTATCCGAAACATAGTTTAATCTGGATTTACTCTGTGAAATCAAAACCTTGAGTTTTGATGTGTACATAACATGTATGCAAAAAAGACATTGTGTGTGTGTGTGTGTGTGGGTGTGGGTGTGTGGGTTCACTGAAATCTCAACTCCTCTCTGAGTTAATCTATCACTGGATGTGATCAGATTACTGTGGATTATACGTTGACTATTAGAGTCTCAACTAAGTCTTAATAGAACACACATTCACTTACAAACAGATAAGTGCGCATAAGTGTGCGTGTAACCGGACTGACGCACTAATGCATGTGAGCTCTCAAACCCCCACAAACACAAATATGAGCTGACACCTAACACACACACACACACGCACACGCGTGCTTTGGTGTGATCTGTCAGGGGCTTAAAGTCTATCCCATTATCATCGACGCAGGTGAGACCTTTTTTTGCACCCTGCAGAGATCATTCAGTTAGCAGAGAGAAACACGTTCATCAGGGCTGTTAGTTGCTTTTAATACAAAGAAATCAAATTAATAAAATCTGAAATGAGCAGAAAACAGAAGCTGTATGGCTGTGAACAGGGCAACAGGCAGATTTGCTCTCAAAGTCTTTCGACATTTGAAAAGTGAAATTTGTTGTGACAGCCTCAGTGTTTGTCGATCGTTAGGTGACATCAGGAGCCCGTCGCATTGAGACAGTTGCTCATAACATGTCATTGTCACTTTTGCGTCATGCTGTAACAACAGCCCACAAAAGGGTGATTTTATTTTTTACAAAATACAAAATTCTTGATTGCTCCGTGTGCAGTCAGATGCTCAATGCTGCCGTTCAAGGACCACCAAGGAAAAACAGAGACAAACTCACTGCAGGGAACAATCACTTGAGAGGGTTGTGAGGGGGCTCAAACCATGGAAGCAAAAACCACCACAGAGGGAACATATCAAAACAAGACAAGAAGCAGCTACAGCTTAAGGAATATTCAAAGACAGGAGCCTATCCACACAATGCAGCCGGACTCCTTGAATGGAGTTTGCCTTTCACGTGTTATGAACGCAGCAGGAGATTCTCTGTGACACACTCACAACAACAGTAAAATTCTGGCTGAATTCAGGGTGGCACATGCAGGTGGAAGAACATATTGTAATAATAACCTCACAGCACATCGACGTCTTTATTCTCATCGTCTCTTAAAGTTGACGACTTCGCCAGTGGCTCCTCTTTTGCTCCAGATTCTTTGGCATTCTTTTTGTTTTGTTTTCCTTTTTGCATCCGTAAACGCAAGGATTGTACATGTACAGTATATCATATTTTCAGACCGGGTGGAAATATTTTGTTTTACCTACACACAAAGTAAAAAAGTTGAAGAACTTGGTGTTTTTAACAATTGCTAGCAACATTATATTTGTCGGTTATTAATACACTGGCTGTAGCAAGTGGACTGAGGTGTGTGTCTGTCTGTGTGTGAGTGCACTTTTAATCATGTTTGTGTCCTAGAGGAGAAGCGGATAACAGGCTACAGCCATTTTCAACAAGAGGTTTTAAAATCCATTCCAGCGATGTGAATCACCAAAGCAGCTCTGCCAACATCTGCTCTCCACTTACCTTTTTGAAGTCACGTTTCAATCAGCAACAAGTCATTTTTACAGCGGCCAGCTATTGATAAATCACGAGAGACTGTTCCTTAGAGCACTTTATTGTTCTCATCGTCTCTTAAAGCCTTCTGTCCTGGTGCGATTAGTGATTTCCATAAATCATAGGTTATGTGGATCAGAAGTGGGCAGCGCAGACGCAGCTGCACTTTGTCTGCATCATTTTTCTCTGGGCGACTCTTCTTTCATTTGTTCCCTGTTCTTCCCCCCCCCCACACACACACACAATAATGTAAGGGGGTATAATGGTCAGGATGTCTGTTCTCCCGCCCGTGTGTCCAACCATCCAACTGTGTCCGTTATCAATCTGTAGAGCTCCATTAGGAATTCCTTCATGAATATTTTATCAGGTAGTGAAGTTGAGGCCTTTGATATTTTGAGGTTCTTTAGTGACCATGAAATCCTGAGAGCAGCTCTTCAGGTTGTCGGTTAAGAAGATTATCAACTTATCTAAAGCACGCCCTGCTGTCTTTATGTGATTGTTGTTATTAGGCCTAGTAAATAAAACAATATTAACAATTAAAAATGATGCAGATGCTGGGTAGATCTCCTGTTGACTCAAATTAAATATATTTCATTTGTGCCTATGTCTTGGTTTTCTTGGTTTCCACTTCTTTTATCTCACGTCCCATTATTTATTTTCCTCTCAACAGTTTTTTCAGAAAAAGGGAAAATTAATTTCTGCAGTTGCAAGTGAAAGTGGAACCCAGCGCTCTGCAGCCATTTGGCACTGCGAAGCACAGCAGGAGAAATTACTTGTTGATCTGTTCCCAGCACTGGCTCGTCATGAGTGTGATTAGGGTGTAGAAGCAAAGCGATTGGCATGGGACTGAAAATAGTTGTTTTCTTAATTCTCTGATGGAAGTTAACATAGTAATTTTATAATATACTTGTGCAGCCAATAGAAGGGAAAGTGGTGGAGGAAGCTCATCACTCAACATCACTCAGCAGTAAGCTAGTGGCTTCTTTGCTTTAGTTTCTTGTTCATCCAATGTTTATCTTTAAGATTTCACTTCCTGTAAAGGGATTATCAGTTAACAGCTGCTCAAAACTGAAATCTGTCTGAGCCTTTTGGCAAACATCAAACTGTCAGCAGGTCGGACACGAATTCAACGTCTGTCTGTCAGTCAATCGACAGGATAACTCAAAGACCACTGAACTGATTTCCATTGAATTTTGTGGAGGGGTTAGATTCAACCCAATGCAGAACTCAATTATATTTTGGAGCAGATCTAGATAAACGGGTGGATCAGGATCTTTTGGGTGGAGGGATCTCTGAACAACCTTCTGCATTGTATTTCCTCTGCTGAGGAAGTTGTGTTTTCACCCCTGTATGTTTGTTTGTGAGCAAGATTTCGCAAAAACAACAGAACAGATTTCACCAAAACTTGTTGGAAGGGTTCAGTTTGGGTCAGGGAAGAACCCATTACATTTTGGTGCGATTCCAGGATTTTATTTTCATTTTGTCTTTAACATTGTGAGACATATGCAAAAAAATTTAAGGGAATAATTAATGGATCCTGATATAAAAAAAATCATTGAACAGATCTTTGTCTCTTGAAACCCCTGATTTTTAAATCCCCATTGCATCAATGACTGTAACAAACAGTCTCATGACCTCAGTGAAACGTCTGGATGAGACTGAAATGACGTGATCATCACAAGACACAACACAGTTGACCTCATTAGGGGTCAATGCTTTAAAGTCTTACAATCAACAGTGGTGGTGACAACCAAAATTTGACAATCACACCATTGTGAATGAGGTCAGAACTTGCAAACGCTGGTTTACTGACAACCACAGACAGTGAAAACACATGGAGACTGAAGAGAGGAAGAAGTTCCACAGTTTAGAATCTCACTTAAGAAGCTGTAAGAGGGTAAAACCTTGTAAACAAGTTGAAGCATTTCCGTTTGAAGAGTTGACTTTAAAATGTCTGGTATAGAACCTTTTCTACAGTTAAGCTTGACAAAGCTAAAGTCTGATGTGAAGTTTTAATTTGCCCTGAAAATGTGTCCTGTTTTCCCCTCTGAATCTGTCGAACTGCATCTCTGCAGCGAGTACACTCTTGGCTCCATCCCACATCGAGCATCACTGGCAGACTGAGCACGCTCTCAGCTGCGTCAACACTTATAGAAATGTATTTTATGGAGGATTTTCTTTAGAGTAGTCGTGGGTGTTAGAGAACCTAATCTTATTTCAGTCACTGGAAAATAGGTGTAGTTTTAGAACACAATGACACGCCGTCCTCAGCAGATGAATGGAAACATTGGCATATAGAGGAAAGAGAAAACAAGAGCCGTTATTTTGCTACTAGAAAGGCGGCCGCATAAAAGTGTTAAAAATAGTGTGAAAATCCTTTTTCTCCCCTTTACCCCGTCTCTGCAGTGTACAAATGAACCGTTAAATACTGTTTCTGTTGGTTTCAGACTGTTGCCTGTTCTCCTGAGACAGGAACAAAAACAGATCAATAAAGCGTTTAGAAAAAGCTGAAGGTGAAAGGGACCTACGGAGCAAACAAGAGAGTTTAACAATAGTTTTCTAAAGTCAAGGGCAGCGGTCTGCACAGGGAGGGACGGTCACTAATTGCTGTGGCTCACAGTGCATTGATCCAGTGGCTTTTATGGTAATATATAGATGAACACAAGCATGGATGGCGCGGTTCAAATGTCCACCTGTGTAAATGGTGAGAGCATTGCTTTGCTTCTGTCGGGATGGAGTGACTGAATGAATGAGATAACGAGTGGACGGATGAATGACCAGCTGGAAATGTTCTGAACCACTGAGCACATCTCAGATTTTATTTCAAACTCGCTAATAATGTGAAATAAAAAGCTTTTCAGCTTAATAATCAGGCTACAGACAACTGAAGAGCAGGATAAGTGAATTGATGATTTTAACATGAATCTATTCTGCATTTTTTACTTTGTAAAATAAGATTCTCTTATTGGCAATGAATGCAGATGGTGATGTGTCTGTGAAAGGCTCACATCGGCTCAAATATTAGTTTTCACTTTTAGGTCTGGATGAAATGTGTAAACCAGTTCAGTGCTGTGTGTTATAATCTATTATTGAATTGAAGCTATTGAAACTTCTGATAACATCCGCCAACCAGGTTATGTTGTCCCCCTTGTCTAAAAGTTTGTATGTTTGATTGTAAGGAAGATACAGAAATCCCCCTGGACAGATTACAGTGAAACCCTGTGATAGGATGCACTATGGGTCAGGGAAGAAGCTCTTCATTTTGGTGTGGATCCTGAAATCTTTTTCACTAACAGTGTAAGATGGGACTCATTCTTTTGTTGACATTATCTTTCTTTTTATCAGAGAATAATTCAAGAATCTCTATGACAAATCTGGTGCAGCTTGATTGAATTTGAAGGGCCTGTTGGGCCTTGATGGCGGTTCGTGCCCTTCTGCGCGCCATTCTAGTTGATGCTCCATTTAGAATCGTCAAGAATAAGGTGTATCTAACTGCTCTACTCTGTGACTACCGTCAGCTGACCCTGTGTGTGTGTTACGGTCTTGTGTGTGTCAATGCTAATGTGTGTCTCCCGGTTTCTTCCAGAAGGAATCGGACTCCAGTGACTCATCCAGTCGAAGCAAACTTTACAGCTCTGACGATAAGACTCATGGCCTGGAGACCCTGCCACCAGGTAGGAAACTTCACTTCTCATCTTGCACCACCACCACCACCACCCCCACACTGCACCTAAACGTTACATGGATAATATAGCTTTACTAATAACAAGCATTTGCGTCTATTAGTCAAATACATAGTCAGGATATTTGATCCGGATCTCCGGGTTCAGTGTGTCATTGTTTGTGCTTGTGATTGCACTGAAGGGAAAGACAAACACTCTCCCCGCTGTATGCACAGACATGGTGCACCACAGTCACATATCCAGAGGGTTTCCCACATCATATTCCCACAACCAAAACCATTTCCTCTTTCAAATGTGGTAACATGACATAGCTTTGGTTTGATTATCAGGAGAGCATGAACATCCTCCACTTCACCATGTTCAAAATATGACCAGACTGTACAGCCATCAGTGTGACACGAATGTCACATCCACTCATGTATCCAGATAATTCAAGGATCCATTTTAATCCTCCCGCAAACCCAACTATGTGTCTCCACCCTGACTTTGACAAACATTGTTTAAGAGTCCAGCAGGGCAGAGAAGTAAGAGCAGAAAGAGCTAATCTGAGCAGAGGATTTTTTTATTCAGCGCTCGTCCCTGCTCAACTCACGGCAGCCGCTGCCCCTCCCTTACAAGCCCAGGGCCTGCGAAAGCTGAACACACACTCTCTTATCTGATCCAGCGGTAGAAATGGAATCCACTTTGAATGTTGAATTAGAGACATTTCAACCTCAGGGTGACTTTTTACTTAATAATGGCAGCGTATCGCATCGTCACCCACAACAACACACACACAAACTTGCAAAGAAGAACGGGGAAAAAGGTGAAAAAGAAAGAGAGGGAAGAGAAGATGTAGAGGAGGCGGAGCCTGGGATTAAAATATGGAGGATTAAGTGATGAAAGAATAACTCTTCCATTGATGAAGATTGTCTGATGGATTTAAAAAAAAATTGCAAATGGTTTTTGGATTTAGGGTTTGCAACGAATAGGTCTTCTTCTTATTGATTAATTGATCTTCCGTACATTTTTAGATTGATCAATAATAGTTTAATAAATCTTCCACCTGGATTCCAAAGTCGATTCACTTCAATTTGTAAGTTGCCAAGTCACCCCGTATGTTATTTTATTCACATGCCATGTTTAGACCTTACAATATTATAGAGAAACACAACAAATGACTCCAAAATGAACAAGCAGCTGGTGACTGGAGAGAAAAAAACTGCCTTTAATAGGAGGAAACCTTCAACAGATCAGAGTCAGTGTGGACGACTGTCTGTCCCTCGACCAGTCATGGTTAGAGGAGAAAAATGGTGGAGAGAAGAGGTGGTTGGATGTTGGGGAGAAAGAAGAGAGGGAGGTGGAAGGGGCAACAGAAGAGGGAAAAAGAAGAGAGGCAGACCAGCATCATCATGTTCATTAGTCAGCATATCTGAGAAGCTGGATGCAAGAAATTGAACAGTAAAACCTAAATCAATTCCTAAAATACCTTTTTCCTGTGAATTAATTATTAATCAATTGTTTCAGTTCTCCTCCTGTTTAGATTATCTTTTCAAACAAAATAATGTATACTTAAATCCACTTTAAAGAGTTTCTGAACATCCCCCCCAGCATCTTGTTTTCTGATGACCTCCAGGAACGCTGTGATGAAGTCACTGTTTATTTGGTTGCAGGTGAAACAAGGCTCACGCCTGACCTCACCCCTCAGTGATGCTTGGTGTGAAACACTTTATTTGGTGTTATAGATATAATGTGTAACAATTCTTAATTAATTTTTTGAAGTTGATCAGACCTTAGTTTTCTTGTGTACTTGATGTTGTGTGCAGTATCCAAAATGTTTACAACAATGTTCAAACTCATAGAAATTCACAAGTTTCTTCAAGGTAACCAGACTCGTAATGGATCATGATTATGATTAGTCAACTTTAACGTTCTGAGGGTCCGAAGCAGCAAACTGCCAGTGGGGTCCTGACGGGAGTATATAAAGTTGTCTGAGACAGAGAGAGTATTGGGAAAATGTCAACAAGACTAGTAACACCATTGAGAAAGTGAACAGTTGGTCTACTCTGAGTGGTTCAGAGAGGTCAGGAGCAGCAGAGAGAGAGAGTGACACGCAGAGTGAGAAGTCAAAAAAAGTAATTTCACCACATTAATTAGTTGCTGCCACTAAACATAGATATCAGCAAGGACATCAAACATTGTGACACATGCAGCAGAGACTTGGAGGCACTGTCGTACAGTCACAGGCCAATCAGCGCAAACTTCAGCTCATTAGCATGCCAGGCACATTCACATGCCGTCAGGGTAGAGAGAGACACACACACACACACACACACAACCTCGCTGTATCTTCTTTCTTCTCACAAGGCTCTGTTTATGTCTCTCTCTCTCTCTTACACACACTCATCCATACTGGTAGTGCAATCTCACACCACCATATGCCTAACACAACACATTAGCATAGCAGCTGCACCCGGCTTATTAGGTGTATTATTATTCGTTTGTGCCCGTGTCTCAGTAGCCAATGACAATCTGTGAAATTAAACATGACAACTTTCTCTGTTTAGTGGGCAACGGTCCTGGTAATCTGCTCAGACAGACGCGACTTGCTCCGCCTGTCTTTCTCTCTTAACTCACATTTTAGGCTGAGGCAAATCAGTAAATACTCAAATGTAGTAATTTTGTTCTTCTCCCCAGCTCACTGCAGTACATAGTAAATGTTCTTCTTTGTTCCTGTAGCTTTGCTCAAATAGCCTCGCTTCATCTCTTTCTGCATATTTTCTGCATATGAGCAGCATGCATTACATGTCAACTTTTCCTCAGTGACATGTTGCCACCTTGTCAAGCAGCAAGGTTTCCTTCCTGCCAATCATGCGGGATCCTTTCATCATCCAAGTTGCTGCCTACATTTCACCTTCCCACTCATGTGTAATCCCATTCATTCCTGAGACATATTTTCTGCGTTTTGTGAAGGTTTAAACAGCATCTTTTATTTTGTGGATATGCTGTGTTTATTCAGCATTTTACCAGAGCTGCATTGACAATATATTCTTTTTTTATCAAAGCTTACGCATTAAGAAGATACAGGAAAGCAAATTCCCCCATCACGTTATAGTTTATATTTAACAAAATGTGCTTAAAACATATAGAAACTAGAATGGAACCCAGTGCATCCGCCTAGGTCGCTTTTGAAACCACATTTAAATTCACTCAATCTGGATTTATATAGCTTCTGGATGGATGTGGTTTGACTGTTGCTTCATATGTTTGCGTGTGTGTGTCTAGGGAAAGTGCGCTGGCAGGATTATGACCAGGACCTATACGTTGGTGCCACGGTCGTCCGATCGGGTCAGGATCCATACGCCAGGAACAAGTTCAACCAGGTGGAGAGCGACAAACTGCGCATGGACAGAGCAGTTCCCGATACAAGACACGACCAGTATGTAACTGCTATTGCTCAGAATACCTGCTTCACTAATACACATACATTACACACACAAACTACAACACTGCCACTATAAGTCTTTTGTGTGCACATGGCTGTCCTCTATAATCTGTCAATTTGATTAATTAGCACCAGACTGGAAACTCCCTGTATTGTGCTCTATCAGCTGGAACCAGGAAGTAGCAGCACGCACACGCACACTGCGCTGTATGTTCGGTTTATAAAACAAACCTCTGCTTAATGGCTGATTGTTCTGCTTGTTAAATGGATGAGAAGACAAAAATACATCCTGAAACAGCACCATGTCATTATGTTTTATTAGGCTTGATTCTCAAGGTGTACCAAATGATATTGATGCCCCTGAACAATTACGCTGCATATGGGTATAACACAATGAAAAAAGAAAGATTCTGCCTATTTTAATCTTTGCTGTCTTCTCAATCCGTGTAAAATTGAAGGTCAAATATTTCAAATACGAGTCCCATAAGATGCTCCTAACAAATTTCCTGTCAGTTGGCTGCATTTTCCCTTACCCTGAGGATCTGTTCTAAACTTGTATGTTTTGAATGGGTTGTTTGTTTCGGCCTGCGGTTATATTGGTTGCAGCTTACTTAGAAAAACTGTAAAAATAACCGGTAGTAATTGAACCGTGGCCAGTAAAGAGGACTCAGTCCACAGAACCCTGAGGCCAACGCTACTGCACAATGAGCTGTTGAGTCCCTGCAACCACTGCTACAGAGCACTGGTCACTTGTTTATTCAGTTTATTATTGTTGAAAGTATCGCCTGTGCACTTCCTTGGGCTCTTTACGATACACATGCCGAACTGATTCATTTTTTTGTGTAAACCTGCTAACGCCGATGAAAACATTGCCTCCTATTGAGACGTAATAAAGAAGAAATACATACCACACTCTGAGCAAATATTTTGATATTAAGACCAACAACTAAACAATGGGCAGACAAGACTTAACCTCTACATATAATTTAATTTTACAGGTACATGTAAATATTTCAACCTATATGATTTCTATAGGATTTATTGACTTTTCTAATTTTGAGTCTGGTTTATTCTGAGCAATGGAACGCCAATGTCATTTGATGAGTCACGGGGTGTATGTGTGGGGGTGGTGGGTCAGTCAGTCCTGTGATGCAGTGACTATTTCACTCGTCTCAAGTGAGAGAGCATGTGGTGCCAACCAGGCTGCTCCAGAACCCAGTGAACAAACCTGTTCTCGAGGAGGGATTTTAATAGGTTGAATGCGAGGAACATGTCTGCATTTTGATCAAGTTTTTGTTGTCTGGCTGTTCCTCACCTTGCTCTGCAGGACAAGATCATTATTGAAATCTGCAGTCATTCTGATCTTGATTATTGTAGTGTCTTCAAATATTCCAGAATAACTAGATATTTTGTGCTTTGTCTTCAGTTCCCTGTACATGGATACTGTCAATTTCACCAACACAGTGACTTCTAAGTTTAGCTGTAAATCAGCTGGAGACACAAAGAAGTGAAGCTGTTGCCTTTGTTTGTTTACAGTCAGTGGTTTTACTGCTCCCGTATCTGTCTAGATCTATGGTCTAGATACACACTGTGTGATTCAAAGACTATTTTTATAAAGGCACTCGTCTGGCCTCACTGATGTATTGACCTAACGCCAATAGATTTAGCCATTAGCCCACTAAAAGAGCAGAGATGTGTCTCCCATTGATCTGCGAATGATGTGTCATTTGCACAGCAGCAGCGATTGTGAAAGTTATTCTAGAAAACGAGGCGGAGCAGGTTCATTGAGTGAACAAAAGATCAAAAGAGCTTGCAGACTTACTCTAATTCCAGGCTGTCAATCTAATATATATAAAGTATATATACAATATAGATGGATTGTTGCCCTGCGGTCACCAAAACCACTATCATCCGTGTGGGTGGGTGTCTGTGTGTGTCTGACAAACTTTAATGAGCTGTTTGAGGGCTAAGACTTGGTTTTAGGGTTAGAGTTAGGATTAGGGTAAGGCATTTAGTTTTGATGGTTGGGGTCATGGCCTAGGGAATGCATTATGCCATTGAGTGTCCTCACTAAGATAGGTGTACAAATTTGTGTTTGCATGAATTAGTCGTGGTTAAGGTTAGAGATGAGGCTTTGGTTAGTTTGTCCACAATGAGTGAAAGTCATTGCAAAGTCCTAGAACAAGGACAGCTGGGTAAACTTGTATGTGTGCGTGTGTTTCTATGCGTGCGTGTGCATGCCTCGGTGTGTGCTGAATTCTTTTTAGTGCATTCCTGTTTTTAGGACGTGTTTAGGGAGTGATTCCAGCGTGCACATTCATTCAGCTCTGCACCTATTGGTGGAGAAGTGTTTTTACATTTATACTTTGTCGTAATTATTGTTGTGTGTCTTTGTTCCTAACTCGTACGATTTCCTTGTGCGTGCAGCTGCAGACATAAACAATGGAAGTCAGACCTACCAGCCTCCAGCGTGGTCATCACCTTCCACAATGAGGCTCGCTCTGCTCTGCTGCGGACTGTGGTCAGGTAGGTGAATGGTGTGTGTGCTATCCACTCCAAAAAAAATACTCATCTTGGCTGAGATTCGATCTTCTTAAATTTTGTCATCCTATAAATAACCTCCTTGTCTTTCTTTAGTGTCTTGAAGAAAAGTCCTCCTCACTTGGTCAAAGAGATCATTCTGGTTGACGACTACAGCGATAACCGTAAGTATTGCACAGAAACACATAAAAAAACACTCAGACTTGTTGATATAAGGTAAGTGCAAATGCAACATGAATCTCATCTGTTCGCCACAATCTCTGTGTTTCAGCGGAGGACGGAGCGTTACTGGGGAAGATTGAGAAAGTACGCGTGTTGAGGAATGACCGCAGAGAAGGTGAATAGAAAAGGAGAAGAAGATAGTTTTATATTTTTAAACATAAACATCCCAGTGCTGTTTCCTGACATGTGTGACGGTTTGTAATAAAGATATTCTTTGACTGATGTTTCTCTCAGGACTGATGCGTTCGAGGGTTCGTGGTGCAGACGCTGCCACAGCTCCAGTGCTCACCTTCTTAGATTCTCACTGTGAATGTAATGACCACTGGCTGGAGCCTCTACTGGAGAGAGTGGCTGAGGTACACTCACGCACGCACGCAGGCACACACACACATACACACACTCATACGATTGTAGCAATCTGTCTTAGTGAGGAAACTCATTAGCTAAATTAATTTCCTAGCCCCTTACACTAACCATCCAAACTAAATGCCTAACCTAAACCTAATGCTAACCCTGACCCTAAAACCAAGTCTTAAACCCAAAGCAGACTGTTAAAGGGGGGTCACTAAGTGAGGACCGACCAAAAGGTCCTCACTTTCCCCAAATGTCCTCACTCCGTAGGTTGTAGAATGGAACTGGTCATCACAAAGATACCTTTACAAGAACATACACACATGTATTTCGGCTTCTTTTAGAAGTGACTGTGAAGGGGAAATTCTTGTTCAGTCGTTTATATTTTTAAAAGCATCTCTATTAGGCTGCTTGAACATGCACTACATTCTCCTGAAATAATATGATGGGGCTAAATGTGAGAGCCCAAATTTCTAAGTCAGCTGCTGCGGATATTCTCCAGAGCTTCTCCTGCCAGCTCCTAAGTAAAAAGCATAGGCGTGAGCTCATGTGTAGAGGATAGCAGGAAAATGTCTGGAGAGTTCACAGCACTCAGGTGAGCTGGTGAGTGACACTCCTAACACATGATGGCAGCGTAACTGAAAAAAAAGGAGCCACACACGTAGAAGACACGCACAAAGATGCAGACTCTGAAAGACAACATAAGATAAGAGCCGACACTGGTGCTGATGTGCTGTAAACAAAAACATGATATCTGCAGCACATTTTATGACATTTCCTGCTGTCAACGTGAGAACATCTCCTGCTGTGTTCTTCATATGTAAAAAACAGAGTCTGGAAAATGCCTGAACCCAGTTGTGTGGACATTTTCCCGAGTTCATGTCTGAGATTGGTTGATCAATATCGATTTAGTTGAATCCAAAACCGTTTTTGTTTTATGGTCCAATCATTCGGTCAGCGTGCACACTTTGGAATAGGAATTGCTTTGTAACCAGTCTACTTGCTTTAAGTGGATTTGATGTCATGTTGTTTTGCCCGAATTTTGGCCCGTTACCATGCCAACGGCAGCCACAAAACAATATCCCAGAAAAGCCGCTAAAACAACGCTTATTTAAATCTGTTGAGGAGGTCAGAGGTCAGGAAGGATGTCAGTGTGTGACATTGCTTCAGTCACACAGGAATGACACTTTCAAAATAAAAACACATTTTCACGACTTAAACCATTTGGAAAGAAGTCTTTCTCATACTAAGACTAATGACTCTCTTTGTTGGTGATTTTATTTTATCAGTCAGAACAATGTTTATTCAATTTTAAAAAGTCATTTTTCCATTCCGTCTTTCAAAACCAAGCAAGCTGTAAAAAGGAAGCTCCGGACACCGAACTCCCTTATAGATCAACAGTCTGGTGACATTTAGAGCGAAGCCTTAAAGTCCTGACTTGAGAAGGAGATCCTTGATTGAATGTTATCTTAATCTGAGCGTCGGCACCGTGGGTAAAATGAGGGTTGTTCTTTATATATTTATCTGGTATGACTTAAAATAGTCTAATACTCGTTTTAATCTCTCTATATGTGGCATTTTGTTATTATTGCAAAGTGAATTAATGCCTGAAGCCAAATCTAAAACACTTAGCTTTCAGATTAATTGAAGCAACTTTTTTTGCTGTAGTTCTTATCAAAGAAACGAAGAAACATGAAATCTGTTTGTTTGTCAAGTCAAAACGTTTCATCCCATAATAAACCGATCAGTCAGTATGTGGGGTCCTGTTGTTATCACTCAGACCACTTGAGCGATCCTCTCTCTGTACCAGTGTGGGATGCAGCTTTCAGCTTCAGGAATTAAAGGGCTGCTTTTCTTTCAGTTCTACTTTATAAACAGTGATAAACTCAATATAGAGCACGGACTAAGCATATGAATCACTGACGTTGAGGGAAATATTTACTTCTGCTCTAAAATTCTACATGACAGGTAAAGTGCTTGGATTCGTCTTGAGCTTTGC